>NW_025333524.1:0-194605 GCF_019186645.2 Phyllostomus hastatus | reverse complement strand
TGAAGTAACAGTGTGTTCTCCAAATATGTAACATTTCACAGAGAATTAGTAGTGTTGAAGCAGTTCATCACTGTTCATTCTTTGAGAAATGCAGTTTTTACCCAAAATTCATACTTGTTCTTACCAGTTAGTTCCCATGAAAAGTAGAGCAAATGCAGCATTTCAGTGAATCAATGCTACACAAGTGTTCGAAACTGAAGGCATTACTGTAGAAACAACATACATTCCTTTGTACTGAAACAGGTACATGTAGTAATGTTAGGTACTACTACAAAATGTTGAAGTAACAGTGTGTTCTCCAAATATGTAACATTTCACAGAGAATTAGTAGTGTTGAAGCAGTTCATCACTGTTCATTCTTTGAGAAATGCAGTTTTTACCCAAAATTCATACTTGTTCTTACCAGTTAGTTCCCATGAAAAGTAGAGCAAATGCAGAATTTCAGTGAATCACTGCTACACAAGTGTTCAAACTGAAGGCATTACTGTGGAAACAACATACATTCCTTTGTACTGAAACAGGTACATGTAGTAATGTTAGGTACTACTACAAAATGTTGAAGTAACAGTGTGTTCTCCAAATATGTAACATTTCACAGAGAATTAGTAGTGTTGAAGCAGTTCATCACTGTTCATTCTTTGAGAAATGCAGTTTTTACCCAAAATTCATACTTGTTCTTACCAGTTAGTTCCCATGAAAAGTAGAGCAAATGCAGCATTTCAGTGAATCACTGCTACACAAGTGTTCAAACTGAAGGCATTACTGTAGAAACAACATACATTCCTTTGTACTGAAACAGGTACATGTAGTAATGTTAGGTACTATTACAAAATGTTGAAGTAACAGTGTGTTCTCCAAATATGTAACATTTCACAGAGAATTAGTAGTGTTGAAGCAGTTCATCACTGTTCATTCTTTGAGAAATGCAGTTTTTACCCAAAATTCATACTTGTTCTTACCAGTTAGTTCCCATGAAAAGTAGAGCAAATGCAGAATTTCAGTGAATCACTGCTACACAAGTGTTCAAACTGAAGGCATTACTGTGGAAACAACATACATTCCTTTGTACTGAAACAGGTACATGTAGTAATGTTAGGTACTACTACAAAATGTTGAAGTAACAGTGTGTTCTCCAAATATGTAACATTTCACAGAGAATTAGTAGTGTTGAAGCAGTTCATCACTGTTCATTCTTTGAGAAATGCAGTTTTTATCCCAAAATTCATACTTGTTCTTACCAGTTAGTTCCCATGAAAAGTAGAGCAAATGCAGCATTTCAGTGAATCAATGCTACACAAGTGTTCAAACTGAAGGCATTACTGTAGAAACAACATACATTCCTTTGTACTGAAACAGGTACATGTAGTAATGTTAGGTACTACTACAAAATGTTGAAGTAACAGTGTGTTCTCCAAATATGTAACATTTCACAGAGAATTAGTAGTGTTGAAGCAGTTCATCACTGTTCATTCTTTGAGAAATGCAGTTTTTACCCAAAATTCATACTTGTTCTTACCAGTTAGTTCCCATGAAAAGTAGAGCAAATGCAGAATTTCAGTGAATCACTGCTACACAAGTGTTCAAACTGAAGGCATTACTGTAGAAACAACATACATTCCTTTGTACTGAAACAGGTACATGTAGTAATGTTAGGTACTACTACAAAATGTTGAAGTAACAGTGTGTTCTCCAAATATGTAACATTTCACAGAGAATTAGTAGTGTTGAAGCAGTTCATCACTGTTCATTCTTTGAGAAATGCAGTTTTTACCCAAAATTCATACTTGTTCTTACCAGTTAGTTCCCATGAAAAGAAGAGCAAATGCAGCATTTCAGTGAATCACTGCTACACAAGTGTTCAAACTGAAGGCATTACTGTAGAAACAACATACATTCCTTTTGTACTGAAACAGGTACATGTAGTAATGTTAGGTACTACTACAAAATGTTGAAGTAACAGTGTGTTCTCCAAATATGTAACATTTCACAAAGAATTAGTAGTGTTGAAGCAGTTCATCACTGTTCATTCTTTGAGAAATGCAGTTTTTACCCCAAAATTCATACTTGTTCTTACAAGTTAGTTCCCATGAAAAGAAGAGCAAATGCAGCATTTCAGTGAATCAATGCTACACAAGTGTTCAAACTGAAGGCATTACTGTAGAAACAACATACATTCCTTTGTACTGAAACAGGTACATGTAGTAATGTTAGGTACTACTACAAAATGTTGAAGTAACAGTGTGTTCTCCAAATATGTAACATTTCACAGAGAATTAGTAGTGTTGAAGCAGTTCATCACTGTTCATTCTTTGAGAAATGCAGTTTTTATCCCAAAATTCATACTTGTTCTTACCAGTTAGTTCCCATGAAAAGTAGAGCAAATGCAGCATTTCAGTGAATCACTGCTACACAAGTGTTCAAACTGAAGGCATTACTGTAGAAACAACATACATTCCTTTGTACTGAAATAGGTACATGTAGTAATGTTAGGTACTACTACAAAATGTTGAAGTAACAGTGTGTTCTCCAAATATGTAACATTTCACAGAGAATTAGTAGTGTTGAAGCAGTTCATCACTGTTCATTCTTTGAGAAATGCAGTTTTTACCCAAAATTCATACTTGTTCTTACAAGTTAGTTCCCATGAAAAGTAGAGCAAATGCAGCATTTCAGTGAATCACTGCTACACAAGTGTTCAAACTGAAGGCATTACTGTAGAAACAACATACATTCCTTTGTACTGAAACAGGTACATGTAGTAATGTTAGGTACTACTACAAAATGTTGAAGTAACAGTGTGTTCTCCAAATATGTAACATTTCACAGAGAATTAGTAGTGTTGAAGCAGTTCATCACTGTTCATTCTTTGAGAAATGCAGTTTTTACCCAAAATTCATACTTGTTCTTACAAGTTAGTTCCCATGAAAAGTAGAGCAAATGCAGCATTTCAGTGAATCACTGCTACACAAGTGTTCAAACTGAAGGCATTACTGTAGAAACAACATACATTCCTTTGTACTGAAACAGGTACATGTAGTAATGTTAGGTACTACTACAAAATGTTGAAGTAACAGTGTGTTCTCCAAATATGTAACATTTCACAGAGAATTAGTAGTGTTGAAGCAGTTCATCACTGTTCATTCTTTGAGAAATGCAGTTTTTACCCAAAATTCATACTTGTTCTTACCAGTTAGTTCCCATGAAAAGTAGAGCAAATGCAGCATTTCAGTGAATCACTGCTACACAAGTGTTCAAACTGAAGGCATTACTGTGGAAACAACATACATTCCTTTGTACTGAAACAGGTACATGTAGTAATGTTAGGTACTACTACAAAATGTTGAAGTAACAGTGTGTTCTCCAAATATGTAACATTTCACAGAGAATTAGTAGTGTTGAAGCAGTTCATCACTGTTCATTCTTTGAGAAATGCAGTTTTTACCCAAAATTCATACTTGTTCTTACCAGTTAGTTCCCATGAAAAGTAGAGCAAATGCAGCATTTCAGTGAATCACTGCTACACAAGTGTTCAAACTGAAGGCATTACTGTAGAAACAACATACATTCCTTTGTACTGAAACAGGTACATGTAGTAATGTTAGGTACTACTACAAAATGTTGAAGTAACAGTGTGTTCTCCAAATATGTAACATTTCACAAAGAATTAGTAGTGTTGAAGCAGTTCATCACTGTTCATTCTTTGAGAAATGCAGTTTTTATCCCAAAATTCATACTTGTTCTTACCAGTTAGTTCCCATGAAAAGAAGAGCAAATGCAGCATTTCAGTGAATCAATGCTACACAAGTGTCCAAACTGAAGGCATTACTGTAGAAACAACATACATTCCTTTGTACTGAAACAGGTACATGTAGTAATGTTAGGTACTACTACAAAATGTTGAAGTAACAGTGTGTTCTCCAAATATGTAACATTTCACAGAGAATTAGTAGTGTTGAAGCAGTTCATCACTGTTCATTCTTTGAGAAATGCAGTTTTTACCCAAAATTCATACTTGTTCTTACCAGTTAGTTCCCATGAAAAGTAGAGCAAATGCAGCATTTCAGTGAATCACTGCTACACAAGTGTTCAAACTGAACGCATTACTGTGGAAACAACATACATACCTTTGTACTGAAACAGGTACATGTAGTAATGTTAGGTACTATTACAAAATGTTGAAGTAACAGTGTGTTCTCCAAATATGTAACATTTCACAGAGAATTAGTAGTGTTGAAGCAGTTCATCACTGTTCATTCTTTGAGAAATGCAGGTTTCACCCAAAATTCATACTTGTTCTTACAAGTTAGTTCCCATGAAAAGTAGAGCAAATGCAGCATTTCAGTGAATCACTGCTACACAAGTGTTCAAACTGAAGGCATTACTGTAGAAACAACATACATTCCTTTGTACTGAAACAGGTACATGTAGTAATGTTAGGTACTACTACAAAAAGTTGAAGTAACAGTGTGTTCTCCAAATATGTATCATTTCACAGAGAATTAGTAGTGTTGAAGCAGTTCATCACTGTTTCATTCTTTGAGAAATGCAGTTTTTACCCAAAATTCATACTTGTTCTTACAAGTTAGTTCCCATGAAAAGTAGAGCAAATGCAGCATTTCAGTGAATCACTGCTACACAAGTGTTCAAACTGAAGGCATTACTGTAGAAACAACATACATTCCTTTGTACTGAAACAGGTACATGTAGTAATGTTAGGTACTACTACAAAATGTTGAAGTAACAGTGTGTTCTCCAAATATGTAACATTTCACAGAGAATTAGTAGTGTTGAAGCAGTTCATCACTGTTCATTCTTTGAGAAATGCAGTTTTTACCCAAAATTCATACTTGTTCTTACCAGTTAGTTCCCATGAAAAGTAGAGCAAATGCAGCATTTCAGTGAATCACTGCTACACAAGTGTTCAAACTGAAGGCATTACTGTGGAAACAACATACATTCCTTTGTACTGAAACAGGTACATGTAGTAATGTTAGGTACTACTACAAAATGTTGAAGTAACAGTGTGTTCTCCAAATATGTAACATTTCACAGAGAATTAGTAGTGTTGAAGCAGTTCATCACTGTTCATTCTTTGAGAAATGCAGTTTTTCACCCAAAATTCATACTTTGTTCTTACCAGTTAGTTCTCATGAAAAGTAGAGCAAATGCAGCATTTCAGTGAATCACTGCTACACAAGTGTTCAAACTGAAGGCATTACTGTGGAAACAACATACATTCCTTTGTACTGAAACAGGTACATGTAGTAATGTTAGGTACTATTACAAAATGTTGAAGTAACA
The DNA here is from genome assembly GCF_019186645.2 of Phyllostomus hastatus. Classification (NCBI taxonomy): domain Eukaryota; kingdom Metazoa; phylum Chordata; class Mammalia; order Chiroptera; family Phyllostomidae; genus Phyllostomus; species Phyllostomus hastatus. The sequence continues at coordinate 189,304 of NW_025333524.1, read as the reverse complement.
GTGTGTTCTCCAAATATGTAACATTTCACAGAGAATTAGTAGTGTTGCAGCAGTTCATCACTGTTCATTCTTTGAGAAATGCAGTTTTTACCCAAAATTCATACTTGTTCTTACCAGTTAGTTCCCATGAAAAGAAGAGCAAATGCAGCATTTCAGTGAATCACTGCTACACAAGTGTTCAAACTGAAGGCATTACTGGGGAAACAACATACATTCCTTTTGTACTGAAACAGGTACTGTAGTAATGTTAGGTACTACTACAAAAATGTTGAAGTAACAGTGTGTTCTCCAAATATGTAACATTTCACAAAGAATTAGTAGTGTTGAAGCAGTTCATCACTGTTCATTCTTTGAGAAATGCAGTTTTTATCCAAAATTCATACTTGTTCTTACCAGTTAGTTCCCATGAAAAGAAGAGCAAATGCAGCATTTCAGTGAATCAATACTACACAAGTGTCCAAACTGAAGGCATTACGGTAGAAACAACATACATTCCTTTGTACTGAAACAGGAACATGTAGTAATGTTAGGTACTACTACAAAATGTTGAAGTAACAGTGTGTTCTCCAAATATGTAACATTTCACAGAGAATTAGTAGTGTTGAAGCAGTTCATCACAGTTCCTTCTTTGAGAAATGCAGTTTTTACCCAAAATTCATACTTGTTCTTACCAGTTAGTTCCCATGAAAAGTAGAGCAAATGCAGAATTTCAGTGAATCACTGCTACAAAGTGTTCAAACGGAACGCATTACTGTGGAAACAACATACATACCTTTGTACTGAAACAGGTACATGTAGTAATGTTAGGTACTACTACAAAATGTTGAAGTAACAGTGTGTTCTCCAAATATGTAACATTTCACAGAGAATTAGTAGTGTTGAAGCAGTTCATCACTGTTCATTCTTTGGAGAAATGCAGTTTTTACCCAAAATTCATCCTTGTTCTTACAAGTTAGTTCCCATGAAAAGTAGAGCAAATGCAGCATTTCAGTGAACCAATGCTACACAAGTGTTCAAACTGAACGCATTATTGTGGAAACAACATACATACCTTTGGTACTGAAACAGGTACATGTAGTAATGTTAGGTACTACTACAAAATGTTGAAGTAACAGTGTGTTCTCCAAATATGTAACATTTCACAGAGAATTAGTAGTGTTGAAGCAGTTCATCACTGTTCATTCTTTGAGAAATGCAGTTTTTACCCAAAATTCATACTTGTTCTTACCAGTTAGTTCCCATGAAAAGAAGAGCAAATGCAGCATTTCAGTGAATCACTGCTACACAAGTGTTCAAACTGAAGGCATTACTGTGGAAACAACATACATTCCTTTGTACTGAAACAGGTACATGTAGTAATGTTAGGTACTACTACAAAATGTTGAAGTAACAGTGTGTTCTCCAAATATGTAACATTTCACAGAGAATTAGTAGTGTTGAAGCAGTTCATCACTGTTCATTCTTTGAGAAATGCAGTTTTTACCCAAAATTCATACTTGTTCTTACCAGTTAGTTCCCATGAAAAGTAGAGCAAATGCAGAATTTCAGTGAATCACTGCTACACAAGTGTTCAAACTGAAGGCATTACTGTGGAAACAACATACATTCCTTTGTACTGAAACAGGTACATGTAGTAATGTTAGGTACTACTACAAAATGTTGAAGTAACAGTGTGTTCTCCAAATATGTAACATTTCACAGAGAATTAGTAGTGTTGAAGCAGTTCATCACTGTTCATTCTTTGAGAAATGCAGTTTTTATCCCAAAATTCATACTTGTTCTTACCAGTTAGTTCCCATGAAAAGTAGAGCAAATGCAGCATTTCAGTGAATCAATGCTACACAAGTGTTCGAAACTGAAGGCATTACTGTAGAAACAACATACATTCCTTTGTACTGAAACAGGTACATGTAGTAATGTTAGGTACTACTACAAAATGTTGAAGTAACAGTGTGTTCTCCAAATATGTAACATTTCACAGAGAATTAGTAGTGTTGAAGCAGTTCATCACTGTTCATTCTTTGAGAAATGCAGTTTTTACCCAAAATTCATACTTGTTCTTACCAGTTAGTTCCCATGAAAAGTAGAGCAAATGCAGAATTTCAGTGAATCACTGCTACACAAGTGTTCAAACTGAAGGCATTACTGTGGAAACAACATACATTCCTTTGTACTGAAACAGGTACATGTAGTAATGTTAGGTACTACTACAAAATGTTGAAGTAACAGTGTGTTCTCCAAATATGTAACATTTCACAGAGAATTAGTAGTGTTGAAGCAGTTCATCACTGTTCATTCTTTGAGAAATGCAGTTTTTACCCAAAATTCATACTTGTTCTTACCAGTTAGTTCCCATGAAAAGTAGAGCAAATGCAGCATTTCAGTGAATCACTGCTACACAAGTGTTCAAACTGAAGGCATTACTGTAGAAACAACATACATTCCTTTGTACTGAAACAGGTACATGTAGTAATGTTAGGTACTATTACAAAATGTTGAAGTAACAGTGTGTTCTCCAAATATGTAACATTTCACAGAGAATTAGTAGTGTTGAAGCAGTTCATCACTGTTCATTCTTTGAGAAATGCAGTTTTTACCCAAAATTCATACTTGTTCTTACCAGTTAGTTCCCATGAAAAGTAGAGCAAATGCAGAATTTCAGTGAATCACTGCTACACAAGTGTTCAAACTGAAGGCATTACTGTGGAAACAACATACATTCCTTTGTACTGAAACAGGTACATGTAGTAATGTTAGGTACTACTACAAAATGTTGAAGTAACAGTGTGTTCTCCAAATATGTAACATTTCACAGAGAATTAGTAGTGTTGAAGCAGTTCATCACTGTTCATTCTTTGAGAAATGCAGTTTTTACCCAAAATTCATACTTGTTCTTACCAGTTAGTTCCCATGAAAAGTAGAGCAAATGCAGCATTTCAGTGAATCACTGCTACACAAGTGTTCAAACTGAAGGCATTACTGTAGAAACAACATACATTCCTTTGTACTGAAACAGGTACATGTAGTAATGTTAGGTACTACTACAAAATGTTGAAGTAACAGTGTGTTCTCCAAATATGTAACATTTCACAGAGAATTAGTAGTGTTGAAGCAGTTCATCACTGTTCATTCTTTGAGAAATGCAGTTTTTACCCAAAATTCATACTTGTTCTTACCAGTTAGTTCCCATGAAAAGTAGAGCAAATGCAGAATTTCAGTGAATCACTGCTACACAAGTGTTCAAACTGAAGGCATTACTGTGGAAACAACATACATTCCTTTGTACTGAAACAGGTACATGTAGTAATGTTAGGTACTACTACAAAATGTTGAAGTAACAGTGTGTTCTCCAAATATGTAACATTTCACAGAGAATTAGTAGTGTTGAAGCAGTTCATCACTGTTCATTCTTTGAGAAATGCAGTTTTTACCCAAAATTCATACTTGTTCTTACCAGTTAGTTCCCATGAAAAGTAGAGCAAATGCAGCATTTCAGTGAATCACTGCTACACAAGTGTTCAAACTGAAGGCATTACTGTAGAAACAACATACATTCCTTTTGTACTGAAACAGGTACATGTAGTAATGTTAGGTACTACTACAAAATGTTGAAGTAACAGTGTGTTCTCCAAATATGTAACATTTCACAGAGAATTAGTAGTGTTGAAGCAGTTCATCACTGTTCATTCTTTGAGAAATGCAGTTTTTACCCAAAATTCATACTTGTTCTTACAAGTTAGTTCCCATGAAAAGTAGAGCAAATGCAGCATTTCAGTGAATCACTGCTACACAAGTGTTCAAACTGAAGGCATTACTGTAGAAACAACATACATTCCTTTGTACTGAAACAGGTACATGTAGTAATGTTAGGTACTACTACAAAATGTTGAAGTAACAGTGTGTTCTCCAAATATGTAACATTTCACAGAGAATTAGTAGTGTTGAAGCAGTTCATCACTGTTCATTCTTTGAGAAATGCAGTTTTTACCCAAAATTCATACTTGTTCTTACCAGTTAGTTCCCATGAAAAGTAGAGCAAATGCAGCATTTCAGTGAATCACTGCTACACAAGTGTTCAAACTGAAGGCATTACTGTGGAAACAACATACATTCCTTTGTACTGAAACAGGTACATGTAGTAATGTTAGGTACTACTACAAAATGTTGAAGTAACAGTGTGTTCTCCAAATATGTAACATTTCACAGAGAATTAGTAGTGTTGAAGCAGTTCATCACTGTTCATTCTTTGAGAAATGCAGTTTTTACCCAAAATTCATACTTGTTCTTACAAGTTAGTTCCCATGAAAAGTAGAGCAAATGCAGCATTTCAGTGAATCACTGCTACACAAGTGTTCAAACTGAAGGCATTACTGTAGAAACAACATACATTCCTTTGTACTGAAACAGGTACATGTAGTAATGTTAGGTACTACTACAAAATGTTGAAGTAACAGTGTGTTCTCCAAATATGTAACATTTCACAGAGAATTAGTAGTGTTGAAGCAGTTCATCACTGTTCATTCTTTGAGAAATGCAGTTTTTACCCAAAATTCATACTTGTTCTTACAAGTTAGTTCCCATGAAAAGTAGAGCAAATGCAGCATTTCAGTGAATCACTGCTACACAAGTGTTCAAACTGAAGGCATTACTGTAGAAACAACATACATTCCTTTGTACTGAAACAGGTACATGTAGTAATGTTAGGTACTACTACAAAATGTTGAAGTAACAGTGTGTTCTCCAAATATGTAACATTTCACAGAGAATTAGTAGTGTTGAAGCAGTTCATCACTGTTCATTCTTTGAGAAATGCAGTTTTTACCCAAAATTCATACTTGTTCTTACCAGTTAGTTCCCATGAAAAGTAGAGCAAATGCAGCATTTCAGTGAATCACTGCTACACAAGTGTTCAAACTGAAGGCATTACTGTGGAAACAACATACATTCCTTTGTACTGAAACAGGTACATGTAGTAATGTTAGGTACTATTACAAAATGTTGAAGTAACAGTGTGTTCTCCAAATATGTAACATTTCACAGAGAATTAGTAGTGTTGAAGCAGTTCATCACTGTTCATTCTTTGAGAAATGCAGTTTTTACCCAAAATTCATACTTGTTCTTACCAGTTAGTTCCCATGAAAAGTAGAGCAAATGCAGCATTTCAGTGAATCACTGCTACACAAGTGTTCAAACTGAAGGCATTACTGTAGAAACAACATACATTCCTTTGTACTGAAACAGGTACATGTAGTAATGTTAGGTACTACTACAAAATGTTGAAGTAACAGTGTGTTCTCCAAATATGTAACATTTCACAGAGAATTAGTAGTGTTGAAGCAGTTCATCACTGTTCATTCTTTGAGAAATGCAGTTTTTACCCAAAATTCATACTTGTTCTTACCAGTTAGTTCCCATGAAAAGTAGAGCAAATGCAGCATTTCAGTGAATCACTGCTACACAAGTGTTCAAACTGAAGGCATTACTGTGGGAAACAACATACATTCCTTTGTACTGAAACAGGTACATGTAGTAATGTTAGGTACTACTACAAAATGTTGAAGTAACAGTGTGTTCTCCAAATATGTAACATTTCACAGAGAATTAGTAGTGTTGAAGCAGTTCATCACTGTTCATTCTTTGAGAAATGCAGTTTTTACCCAAAATTCATACTTGTTCTTACCAGTTAGTTCCCATGAAAAGTAGAGCAAATGCAGCATTTCAGTGAATCACTGCTACACAAGTGTTCAAACTGAAGGCATTACTGTAGAAACAACATACATTCCTTTGTACTGAAACAGGTACATGTAGTAATGTTAGGTACTACTACAAAATGTTGAAGTAACAGTGTGTTCTCCAAATATGTAACATTTCACAGAGAATTAGTAGTGTTGAAGCAGTTCATCACTGTTCATTCTTTGAGAAATGCAGTTTTTACCCAAAATTCATACTTGTTCTTACCAGTTAGTTCCCATGAAAAGTAGAGCAAATGCAGCATTTCAGTGAATCACTGCTACACAAGTGTTCAAACTGAAGGCATTACTGTAGAAACAACATACATTCCTTTGTACTGAAACAGGTACATGTAGTAATGTTAGGTACTACTACAAAATGTTGAAGTAACAGTGTGTTCTCCAAATATGTAACATTTCACAGAGAATTAGTAGTGTTGAAGCAGTTCATCACTGTTCATTCTTTGAGAAATGCAGTTTTTACCCAAAATTCATACTTGTTCTTACAAGTTAGTTCCCATGAAAAGTAGAGCAAATGCAGCATTTCAGTGAATCACTGCTACACAAGTGTTCAAACTGAAGGCATTACTGTGGGAAACAACATACATTCCTTTGTACTGAAACAGGTACATGTAGTAATGTTAGGTACTACTACAAAATGTTGAAGTAACAGTGTGTTCTCCAAATATGTAACATTTCACAGAGAATTAGTAGTGTTGAAGCAGTTCATCACTGTTCATTCTTTGAGAAATGCAGTTTTTACCCAAAATTCATACTTGTTCTTACCAGTTAGTTCCCATGAAAAGTAGAGCAAATGCAGCATTTCAGTGAATCACTGCTACACAAGTGTTCAAACTGAAGGCATTACTGTAGAAACAACATACATTCCTTTGTACTGAAACAGGTACATGTAGTAATGTTAGGTACTACTACAAAATGTTGAAGTAACAGTGTGTTCTCCAAATATGTAACATTTCACAGAGAATTAGTAGTGTTGAAGCAGTTCATCACTGTTCATTCTTTGAGAAATGCAGTTTTTACCCAAAATTCATACTTGTTCTTACAAGTTAGTTCCCATGAAAAGTAGAGCAAATGCAGCATTTCAGTGAATCAATGCTACACAAGTGTTCAAACTGAAGGCATTACTGTAGAAACAACATACATTCCTTTGTACTGAAACAGGTACATGTAGTAATGTTAGGTACTACTACAAAATGTTGAAGTAACAGTGTGTTCTCCAAATATGTAACATTTCACAGAGAATTAGTAGTGTTGAAGCAGTTCATCACTGTTCATTCTTTGAGAAATGCAGTTTTTACCCAAAATTCATACTTGTTCTTACCAGTTAGTTCACATGAAAAGTAGAGCAAATGCAGCATTTCAGTGAATCAATGCTACACAAGTGTCCAAACTGAAGGCATTACTGTAGAAACAACATACATTCCTTTGTACTGAAACAGGTACATGTAGTAATGTTAGGTACTACTACAAAATGTTGAAGTAACAGTGTGTTCTCCAAATATGTAACATTTCACAGAGAATTAGTAGTGTTGAAGCAGTTCATCACTGTTCATTCTTTGAGAAATGCAGTTTTTACCCAAAATTCATACTTGTTCTTACCAGTTAGTTCCCATGAAAAGTAGAGCAAATGCAGCATTTCAGTGAATCACTGCTACACAAGTGTTCAAACTGAAGGCATTACTGTGGAAACAACATACATTCCTTTGTACTGAAACAGGTACATGTAGTAATGTTAGGTACTACTACAAAATGTTGAAGTAACAGTGTGTTCTCCAAATATGTAACATTTCACAGAGAATTAGTAGTGTTGAAGCAGTTCATCACTGTTCATTCTTTGAGAAATGCAGTTTTTACCCAAAATTCATACTTGTTCTTACCAGTTAGTTCCCATGAAAAGTAGAGCAAATGCAGCATTTCAGTGAATCAATGCTACACAAGTGTTCAAACTGAACGCATTACTGTAGAAACAACATACATTCCTTTGTACTGAAACAGGTACATGTAGTAATGTTAGGTACTACTACAAAATGTTGAAGTAACAGTGTGTTCTCCAAATATGTAACATTTCACAGAGAATTAGTAGTGTTGAAGCAGTTCATCACTGTTCATTCTTTGAGAAATGCAGTTTTTACCCAAAATTCATACTTGTTCTTACCAGTTAGTTCCCATGAAAAGTAGAGCAAATGCAGCATTTCAGTGAATCACTGCTACACAAGTGTTCAAACTGAAGGCATTACTGTGGGAAACAACATACATTCCTTTGTACTGAAACAGGTACATGTAGTAATGTTAGGTACTACTACAAAATGTTGAAGTAACAGTGTGTTCTCCAAATATGTAACATTTCACAGAGAATTAGTAGTGTTGAAGCAGTTCATCACTGTTCATTCTTTGAGAAATGCAGTTTTTACCCAAAATTCATACTTGTTCTTACAAGTTAGTTCCCATGAAAAATAGAGCAAATGCAGCATTTCAGTGAATCACTGCTACACAAGTGTTCAAACTGAAGGCATTACTGTAGAAACAACATACATTCCTTTGTACTGAAACAGGTACATGTAGTAATGTTAGGTACTATTACAAAATGTTGAAGTAACAGTGTGTTCTCCAAATATGTAACATTTCACAGAGAATTAGTAGTGTTGAAGCAGTTCATCACTGTTCATTCTTTGAGAAATGCAGTTTTTACCCAAAATTCATACTTGTTCTTACAAGTTAGTTCACATGAAAAATAGAGCAAATGCAGCATTTCAGTGAATCAATGCTACACAAGTGTTCAAACTGAAGGCATTACTGTAGAAACAACATACATTCCTTTGTACTGAAACAGGTACATGTAGTAATGTTAGGTACTACTACAAAATGTTGAAGTAACAGTGTGTTCTCCAAATATGTAACATTTCACAGAGAATTAGTAGTGTTGAAGCAGTTCATCACTGTTCATTCTTTGAGAAATGCAGTTTTTACCCAAAATTCATACTTGTTCTTACAAGTTAGTTCCCATGAAAAGTAGAGCAAATGCAGCATTTCAGTGAATCAATGCTACACAAGTGTTCAAACTGAAGGCATTACTGTAGAAACAACATACATTCCTTTGTACTGAAACAGGTACATGTAGTAATGTTAGGTACTACTACAAAATGTTGAAGTAACAGTGTGTTCTCCAAATATGTAACATTTCACAGAGAATTAGTAGTGTTGAAGCAGTTCATCACTGTTCATTCTTTGAGAAATGCAGTTTTTACCCAAAATTCATACTTGTTCTTACAAGTTAGTTCACAAGAAAAGTAGAGCAAATGCAGCATTTCAGTGAATCAATGCTACACAAGTGTTCAAACTGAAAGGCATTACTGTAGAAACAACATACATTCCTTTGTACTGAAACAGGTACATGTAGTAATGTTAGGTACTACTACAAAATGTTGAAGTAACAGTGTGTTCTCCAAATATGTAACATTTCACAGAGAATTAGTAGTGTTGAAGCAGTTCATCACTGTTCATTCTTTGAGAAATGCAGTTTTTACCCAAAATTCATACTTGTTCTTACAAGTTAGTTCACATGAAAAGTAGAGCAAATGCAGCATTTCAGTGAATCACTGCTACACAAGTGTTCAAACTGAAGGCATTACTGTAGAAACAACATACATTCCTTTGTACTGAAACAGGTACATGTAGTAATGTTAGGTACTACTACAAAATGTTGAAGTAACAGTGTGTTCTCCAAATATGTAACATTTCACAGAGAATTAGTAGTGTTGAAGCAGTTCATCACTGTTTCATTCTTTGAGAAATGCAGTTTTTACCCAAAATTCATACTTGTTCTTACAAGTTAGTTCCCATGAAAAGTAGAGCAAATGCAGCATTTCAGTGAATCACTGCTACACAAGTGTTCAAACTGAAGGCATTACTGTAGAAACAACATACATTCCTTTGTACTGAAACAGGTACATGTAGTAATGTTAGGTACTAGTACAAAATGTTGAAGTAACAGTGTGTTCTCCAAATATGTAACATTTCACAGAGAATTAGTAGTGTTGAAGCAGTTCATCACTGTTCATTCTTTGAGAAATGCAGTTTTTACCCAAAATTCATACTTGTTCTTACCAGTTAGTTCTCATGAAAAGTAGAGCAAATGCAGCATTTCAGTGAATCACTGCTACACAAGTGTTCAAACTGAAGGCATTACTGTAGAAACAACATACATTCCTTTGTACTGAAACAGGTACATGTAGTAATGTTAGGTACTATTACAAAATGTTGAAGTAACAGTGTGTTCTCCAAATATGTAACATTTCACAGAGAATTAGTAGTGTTGAAGCAGTTCATCACTGTTCATTCTTTGAGAAATGCAGTTTTTACCCAAAATTCATACTTGTTCTTACCAGTTAGTTCCCATGAAAAGTAGAGCAAATGCAGCATTTCAGTGAATCACTGCTACACAAGTGTTCAAACTGAAGGCATTACTGTGGGAAACAACATACATTCCTTTGTACTGAAACAGGTACATGTAGTAATGTTAGGTACTACTACAAAATGTTGAAGTAACAGTGTGTTCTCCAAATATGTAACATTTCACAGAGAATTAGTAGTGTTGAAGCAGTTCATCACTGTTCATTCTTTGAGAAATGCAGTTTTTACCCAAAATTCATACTTGTTCTTACCAGTTAGTTCCCATGAAAAGTAGAGCAAATGCAGCATTTCAGTGAATCCATGCTACACAAGTGTCCAAACTGAAGGCATTACTGTAGAAACAACATACATTCCTTTGTACTGAAACAGGTACATGTAGTAATGTTAGGTACTAGTACAAAATGTTGAAGTAACAGTGTGTTCTCCAAATATGTAACATTTCACAGAGAATTAGTAGTGTTGAAGCAGTTCATCACTGTTCATTCTTTGAGAAATGCAGTTTTTACCCAAAATTCATACTTGTTCTTACAAGTTAGTTCACATGAAAAGTAGAGCAAATGCAGCATTTCAGTGAATCAATGCTACACAAGTGTTCAAACTGAAAGCATTACTGTGGAAACAACATACATTCCTTTGTACTGAAACAGGTACATGTAGTAATGTTAGGTACTATTACAAAATGTTGAAGTAACAGTGTGTTCTCCAAATATGTAACATTTCACAGAGAATTAGTAGTGTTGAAGCAGTTCATCACTGTCCATTCTTTGAGAAATGCAGTTTTTACCGAAAATTCATACTTGTTCTTACAAGTTAGTTCCCATGAAAAGTAGAGCAAATGCAGCATTTCAGTGAATCACTGCTACACAAGTGTTCAAACTGAAGGCATTACTGTGGAAACAACATACATTCCTTTGTACTGAAACAGGTACATGTAGTAATGTTAGGTACTACTACAAAATGTTGAAGTAACAGTGTGTTCTCCAAATATGTAACATTTCACAGAGAATTAGTAGTGTTGAAGCAGTTCATCACTGTTTCATTCTTTGAGAAATGCAGTTTTTACCCAAAATTCATACTTGTTCTTACCAGTTAGTTCCCATGAAAAGTAGAGCAAATGCAGCATTTCAGTGAATCACTGCTACACAAGTGTTCAAACTGAATGCATTACTGTGGAAACAACATACATACCTGTGGGGAACCAAGCCCCCAGGAAGGGGTCAAGAGTTAGGGTCCTGCATTGTGAGAATGATGCTTGGGCCTGTTCCTTGGCCTCGGGGAGGTGACCTGACATCACCCCGGCCTTGTTTGCTATCGGATTGTGCCCAAGAGAAGGACAGGGAGGTGCCGGAGCCTTGAGGCGATGCGTCGTGTCCTTGGAGTTAATCTAAACCAGAATGTTCGTCATGTCTCGGGATGTTCTGTACGTGACCTGGAGGGGTGTGTAAACTTTCTTGAACAAAGACTCTCTTCGTGTAGCAAGCATTCTATTTTTAGAACATTTCACTATATAATGACAAGAGTTTTCAATAAACTTGCCTTTTGCCACCAGAGCAACTGGTCGCTCTCTCTTTTCAGTCCGTCACTGCGCGTCTCGAACCCACTGCCTCGCTGGCCGCGGCAAGTGGCGCCCGAACAAGGGACCGGAACCAGAGGTCTTCGGGGGACCACCAGAGTCCTGAGATTGACGACAGCAGAGCCTGACAGGACCGCTGCTACAGGGGCCCAGTAAGTATACGAAACAAAAAAGAAAAACGAAAGTAGCAGGGAGCAGACGAAGAGAGCTAATAAAAATGGGGGGTTTCACTTTCTACTGAGAGGGAACTTTTTGAGCAGGTATTATGTTCACTATTGAGGGGACGGGGAATTTCCACGTCGAAAGGGCAAATCCATCACTTTGTAGATTTCATTCAGCAGATCTGCCCGTGGTTTCCCGGAAGAAGGGACTATAAATATAGATACGTGGAAGAAAGTGGGGGAGCGCATCAGAGAACATTATCAAACTAATGGTCCTGAGAAGACACCTGTAGATGCGTTCTCTCTTTGGTCTCTTGTTCGAGACTGCTTAAGGGGGGATTCTGAGCTTGCCAAGTGGGAGCGCAGCACGCGGGGCAGTCTCCGTGCTGCTCGCTCGGCGGAGAATCTATATTCCCCTCCACCTCCGCCCGACCGCACCCCCCTAAAATGGGAACCGCCGAAGTATGATCAGTCAGAAGTGAACTTATCGGAGAAATCGCGGGTTCCCGGTCCAGCAGAAGTTGATTGGGGGGGGGGACCTTGCTGAGCAGACAGCATCGTGTCGCCCCCCTCAGGAGGTGTTCCTCGCCTCGGCTGAGGATGAGAAGCCGGCCGGCGAGGCGGATCCAACCCTGAAAGAATTATTGTCTGTGCTTAAAGAATTAAGGGATGAGCGAGTTCAAGAGGGCGTGAAACCGTTAAGAAGTAAACGGGTGCGGTCCGCGCAGTCCGCCCGGGAGGATTCAACCCGGCGGCGGGTCCCGGCCGTGCCGGCGGCCCGGCGGATCTTTCCCGCTTCCCCGTGCCTCCCGGTCCCTCCCCCCGCCCTTCCCTCCCCCCGCCACCCGGCGGGTGCGTGAGGGCCGGGCAGGGCGGGGCCGGGGGTGGGGTCGCCGGGGACCGCCCCCGGCCGGCGACCGGCCGCCGCAGGGCGCATTTCCGCCGCGGCGGTGCGCCGCGACCGGCTCCGGGACGGCTGGGAAGGCCGGGCGGGGGAAGGTGGCTCGGGGGGGCCCCTGTCTCGTTCCCCCCTCGCGGGGGGGTCGGGCGGGGGCCCGCCCTCCCGAGTGTTACAGCCCCCTGGCAGCAGCGCTCGCCGCATCCCGGGGCCGAGGAAGCCGAGACCGTCGCCGCGCTCGGCCCTGGCAGTTAATTATCATTCCCACTTCGCTGACACCAACAGGCGTTCTCTACCAACAGGGTATTTTTGCAATGGCTCCATGGCTCTGCCACCCCGCGGAAAGCCCTTCTTTCCTACCCTACCCTGGTGGCGGAGCGCGTTCAGCAAGGCCGTAAATTATCTGTACAAGTCCTAGGCAGAGATCCTCCCACAATTATTATCCCCTATACTGCAGAGCAATATTCTTGGTTGATGAATTTTAATGACTCCTTTGCTCTTGCCTTTGAAGGGTTTGCAGGTGAAATAGCTCATCACCTCCCGCATGACAAGATTCTACAGTTCGCGCACGTTGCCTCTTTCATTTTTCCTAAGGTTGTCGTCAGTGACCCCATCGCAGGAGCCATTTCTCTCTTCACTGACGGCTCCTCTAATGGCAGAGCATCTTTAGTTACTCCTGATAAAACTTTTGTATGGTCCACCTCCTTTTCATCTGCACAGGAAGTTGAGCTCTATGCAGTGTCCCGCGCGTTAGAGCTTTTTCAGCAGGCAATCAATCTTTACACTGACAGTCAATATATCGTTCGTGCCTTATCTGTCCTTGAAACAGTCCCTCTGATCCATACTCACAACCCTACTATTTTCCAATTATTCCTTACAATTCAATCCCTCCTTCAATCTCGTTCTTCCCCTTGTTTTGTCGGACATATTCGAGGTCACTCCCGACTCCCTGGTCCTCTTGCGCAAGGTAATCATTTTGCTGATCTTCATACACAAGTCTATCTGTCACAGGTACAGCAAGCTACGGATTCTCATGCCCTTCACCATCAGTCAGCCCGCTCGTTACGATATCAATTCCGCTTGACCAAGGATGCCGCACGACAGATTGTCAAGTCATGCTCTTCCTGTGCTCCCTTATCCCCTGTTCCTCATTTTGGCGTCAACCCTAGGGGCCTTCGCCCTAACGATCTCTGGCAGATGGATGTAACCCACCTTCCCTCCTTCGGAAAACTTCAATATTTGCATGTTACGATTGACACCTGTTCTCATTTTTTATGCGCTACAGCTCTTCCCGGCGAAAATACCCGTAACGTTATTCTTCACCTCCTTTCCTGTTTTGCCATTTTAGGAACCCCTCGTGTACTGAAAACTGATAATGCTCCCGCCTATGCCAGCCGTACTTTTCACAATTTTTGTCTCTCTTTTCGAATTATTCACAAAACCGGTATCCCTTATAATCCACAGGGCCAAGGACTTGTTGAACGTGCCCATCTTACTTTGAAACACCAGCTTACTAAACTAAAAGGGGGGAGATGGTATGATCCTCGGTCCCCGAAAGTTACTGTTAGCCCATTCTCTTTTCGTTTTAAATTTCCTCACTCTAGATACCGAGGGGCGCTCTGCAGCTGACCGTCATTGGAGCCCACGTATGAGTCAATACCCACAAGTTTATTGGAGAGATCCCATTGACGGGTCACGCCATGGCCCAGACCCAGTATTAGTATGGGGAAGAGGGTATGTGTGTGTTTTTCCCACAGACGCTGAGACTCCTCGTTGGCTGCCTGAACGCTGTGTTCGTCATGCACCCAGTCACTTGGGAAGACAACGAGTTCATTCCAGTTTATGTCAACAACACCCAGGTACTGGGCACCCCTTCCGTCGGACACGTGATACCAGTGAGTGCGATGGTCAATTATTCAGGCATATCTATGACGCAGCCGCTTTGCTTCTCCACCTCTCTGGCAAACTGTACTCTTATTCAGAGGTATGAGGACTGGGACAGTGACTTTAGTAATGGGACTCACTGGGGTGTTGATATGCTGTATTTGAAACGCAACAATACCTCCGCCACGATTGGCATAGGAACTCCCCCTGCCGACATTCCAACTTGCAGAAGTCGGACCCCATCGCCCAGCCAATGGGGACCGGCCTGGAGGATTTGCCATCTCAATCAAACAGTTTGCGACCAAGGGGTTTGTGACTGGAGTGACTTTCGTAGCGGCTCGTTGCGGCCTCAAAAATCTTCTCTACGGAATTTGGACCAAAAACAATAGAACCTATCAGACTATGTTGTGGAAAGCTGTGGCCTCTCTTCAGTATATTACCGTAGCAAAGAGAGCGGTCCAGTGGATGCACATAGGAGCCCAGGACGCCATCTCTTGGTCTGGAAATCAGAAGAATGTTTCTGTGATAGCTTGTGTACCCGACCCTTTCGCGTTCATTGCTGGAGACTTGCAGGTCTCTCATAATACTGTATATAACCTAACCTGTGATCAGTGCTATCTAACTAACTGCCTTAATTTATCTATGAATGTTAGTTCATTTGCTGTATTGAAACAACCTTCTTTTGCCTTTGTACCTGTTAACCTTTCCACCCCTTGGTATGAGGACCCTGGTTTTGCTATCATCCAAAAAGGTTAATGACTTAATGTTGGCCCGCACAAAACGGTTCGTAGGAATGCTCATTACAGGAATATCTGCCTTAATTGCCCTTATAGCTACGGCCGCCACCGCCGCCATAGCACTAACAGAAGAGGTTCAGACCGCGGACTTCGTTAACGAGCTAGCTCGTAATGTGTCTGTTGCATTTCAGACCCAAGAGGAATGGGATCGAAAAAATAGAGCAGAAGTTGAATGCTCTGTACGATACCGTAAGGGTTGTCGGAGAGGAACTGAACTCTCTCGAGGTCCGCTCCTCTCTAAAATGTCACTTCCAATACTCACATATTTGTGTTACCCCGTTTCCTTACAATTCTTCTCGATTCCCTTGGGATAAGGTGCGGAATCACCTGACGGGAATCTGGCATAATTGTAACACTTCTTTGGACCTCGCCGCCTTGCACAAAGAGATACAGGATCTAGTCAATGCCCCCCCCATTGGACGTCGACATTGCTCGAGATGCCGAAAAAATTCTTTAACACTTTAGCTGGTTATTTTCCCTCCATTCACCAACTCTTGTACAATTGGCTAGGAACCGGAGTCGTTGTCCTTATTTTACTGCTTTGCCTTCCGTGCATTTTGCGATATCTACTTGGGCACATCCAAAATCTATACCTCGATTTAAAAAAGACAAAGATTGGATTATAAAAGTCATGAGGCACCTATTGCCTTGTCTTAAACAAGAAAGGGGGAGATGTGGGGGAACCAAGCCCCCCAGGAAGGGGTCAAGAGTTAGGGTCCTGCATTGTGAGAATGATGCTTGGGCCTGTTCCTTGGCCTCGGGGGAGGTGACCTGACATCACCCCGGCCTTGTTTGCTATCGGATTGTGCCCAAGAGAAGGACAGGGAGGTGCCGGAGCCTTGAGGCGATGCGTCGTGTCCTTGGAGTTAATCTAAACCAGAATGTTCGTCATGTCTCGGGATGTTCTGTACGTGACCTGGAGGGGTGTGTAAACTTTCTTGAACAAAGACTCTCTTCGTGTAGCAAGCATTCTATTTTTAGAACATTTCACTATATAATGACAAGAGTTTTCAATAAACTTGCCTTTTGCCACCAGAGCAACTGGTCGCTCTCTCTTTTCAGTCCGTCACTGCGCGTCTCGAACCCACTGCCTCGCTGGCCGCGGCACATACCTTTGTACTGAAACAGGTACATGTAGTAATGTTAGGTACTAGTACAAAATGTTGAAGTAACAGTGTGTTCTCAAAATATGTAACATTTCACAGAGAATTAGTAGTGTTGAAGCAGTTCATCACTGTTCATTCTTTGAGAAATGCAGTTTTTACCCAAAATTCATACTTGTTCTTACCAGTTAGTTCTCATGAAAAGTAGAGCAAATGCAGCATTTCAGTGAATCACTGCTACACAAGTGTTCAAACTGAAGGCATTACTGTGGAAACAACATACATTCCTTTGTACTGAAACAGGTACATGTAGTAATGTTAGGTACTACTACAAAATGTTGAAGTAACAGTGTGTTCTCCAAATATGTAACATTTCACAGAGAATTAGTAGTGTTGAAGCAGTTCATCACTGTTCATTCTTTGAGAAAATGCAGTTTTTACCCAAAATTCATACTTGTTCTTACAAGTTAGTTCACATGAAAAGTAGAGCAAATGCAGCATTTCAGTGAATCAATGCTACACAAGTGTTCAAACTGAAGGCATTACTGTAGAAACAACATACATTCCTTTGTACTGAAACAGGTACATGTAGTAATGTTAGGTACTACTACAAAATGTTGAAGTAACAGTGTGTTCTCCAAATATGTAACATTTCACAGAGAATTAGTAGTGTTGAAGCAGTTCATCACTGTTCATTCTTTGAGAAATGCAGTTTTTACCCAAAATTCATACTTGTTCTTACAAGTTAGTTCACATGAAAAGTAGAGCAAATGCAGCATTTCAGTGAATCAATGCTACACAAGTGTTCAAACTGAAAGCATTACTGTGGAAACAACATACATACCTTTGTACTGAAACAGGTACATGTAGTAATGTTAGGTACTATTACAAAATGTTGAAGTAACAGTGTGTTCTCCAAATATGTAACATTTCACAGAGAATTAGTAGTGTTGAAGCAGTTCATCACTGTCCATTCTTTGAGAAATGCAGTTTTTACCGAAAATTCATACTTGTTCTTACAAGTTAGTTCACATGAAAAGTAGAGCAAATGCAGCATTTCAGTGAATCACTGCTACACAAGTGTTCAAACTGAAGGCATTACTGTAGAAACAACATACATTCCTTTGGTACTGAAACAGGTACATGTAGTAATGTTAGGTACTACTACAAAAAGTTGAAGTAACAGTGTGTTCTCCAAATATGTAACATTTCACAGAGAATTAGTAGTGTTGAAGCAGTTCATCACTGTTTCATTCTTTGAGAAATGCAGTTTTTACCCAAAATTCATACTTGTTCTTACCAGTTAGTTCCCATGAAAAGTAGAGCAAATGCAGCATTTCAGTGAATCACTGCTACACAAGTGTTCAAACTGAAGGCATTACTGTAGAAACAACATACATTCCTTTGTACTGAAACAGGTACATGTAGTAATGTTAGGTACTAGTACAAAATGTTGAAGTAACAGTGTGTTCTCCAAATATGTAACATTTCACAGAGAATTAGTAGTGTTGAAGCAGTTCATCACTGTTCATTCTTTGAGAAATGCAGTTTTTACCCAAAATTCATACTTGTTCTTACAAGTTAGTTCACATGAAAAGTAGAGCAAATGCAGCATTTCAGTGAATCAATGCTACACAAGTGTTCAAACTGAACGCATTACTGTGGAAACAACATACATTCCTTTGTACTGAAACAGGTATATGTAGTAATGTTAGGTACTACTACAAAATGTTGAAGTAACAGTGTGTTCTCCAAATATGTAACATTTCACAGAGAATTAGTAGTGTTGAAGCAGTTCATCACTGTT
Organism: Phyllostomus hastatus; assembly: GCF_019186645.2. Lineage (NCBI taxonomy): Eukaryota > Metazoa > Chordata > Mammalia > Chiroptera > Phyllostomidae > Phyllostomus > Phyllostomus hastatus. The sequence continues at coordinate 170,921 of NW_025333524.1, read as the reverse complement.
CATTCTTTGAGAAATGCAGTTTTTACCCAAAATTCATACTTGTTCTTACCAGTTAGTTCCCATGAAAAGTAGAGCAAATGCAGCATTTCAGTGAATCACTGCTACACAAGTGTTCAAACTGAAGGCATTACTGTGGGAAACAACATACATACCTTTGTACTGAAACAGGTACATGTAGTAATGTTAGGTACTACTACAAAATGTTGAAGTAACAGTGTGTTCTCCAAATATGTAACATTTCACAGAGAATTAGTAGTGTTGAAGCAGTTCATCACTGTTCATTCTTTGAGAAATGCAGTTTTTACCCAAAATTCATACTTGTTCTTACAAGTTAGTTCCCATGAAAAAGTAGAGCAAATGCAGCATTTCAGTGAATCACTGCTACACAAGTGTTCAAACTGAAGGCATTACTGTAGAAACAACATACATTCCTTTGTACTGAAACAGGTACATGTAGTAATGTTAGGTACTATTACAAAATGTTGAAGTAACAGTGTGTTCTCCAAATATGTAACATTTCACAGAGAATTAGTAGTGTTGAAGCAGTTCATCACTGTTCATTCTTTGAGAAATGCAGTTTTTACCCAAAATTCATACTTGTTCTTACAAGTTAGTTCACATGAAAAAGTAGAGCAAATGCAGCATTTCAGTGAATCAATGCTACACAAGTGTTCAAACTGAAGGCATTACTGTAGAAACAACATACATTCCTTTGTACTGAAACAGGTACATGTAGTAATGTTAGGTACTACTACAAAATGTTGAAGTAACAGTGTGTTCTCCAAATATGTAACATTTCACAGAGAATTAGTAGTGTTGAAGCAGTTCATCACTGTTCATTCTTTGAGAAATGCAGTTTTTACCCAAAATTCATACTTGTTCTTACAAGTTAGTTCCCATGAAAAGTAGAGCAAATGCAGCATTTCAGTGAATCAATGCTACACAAGTGTTCAAACTGAAGGCATTACTGTAGAAACAACATACATTCCTTTGTACTGAAACAGGTACATGTAGTAATGTTAGGTACTACTACAAAATGTTGAAGTAACAGTGTGTTCTCCAAATATGTAACATTTCACAGAGAATTAGTAGTGTTGAAGCAGTTCATCACTGTTCATTCTTTGAGAAATGCAGTTTTTACCCAAAATTCATACTTGTTCTTACAAGTTAGTTCACAAGAAAAGTAGAGCAAATGCAGCATTTCAGTGAATCAATGCTACACAAGTGTTCAAACTGAAAGCATTACTGTACAAACAACATACATTCCTTTGTACTGAAACAGGTACATGTAGTAATGTTAGGTACTATTACAAAATGTTGAAGTAACAGTGTGTTCTCCAAATATGTAACATTTCACAGAGAATTAGTAGTGTTGAAGCAGTTCATCACTGTTCATTCTTTGAGAAATGCAGTTTTTCCCGAAAATTCATACTTGTTCTTACAAGTTAGTTCACATGAAAAGTAGAGCAAATGCAGCATTTCAGTGAATCACTGCTACACAAGTGTTCAAACTGAAGGCATTACTGTAGAAACAACATACATTCCTTTGTACTGAAACAGGTACATGTAGTAATGTTAGGTACTACTACAAAATGTTGAAGTAACAGTGTGTTCTCCAAATATGTAACATTTCACAGAGAATTAGTAGTGTTGAAGCAGTTCATCACTGTTCATTCTTTGAGAAATGCAGTTTTTACCCAAAATTCATACTTGTTCTTACAAGTTAGTTCCCATGAAAAGTAGAGCAAATGCAGCATTTCAGTGAATCACTGCTACACAAGTGTTCAAACTGAAGGCATTACTGTAGAAACAACATACATTCCTTTGTACTGAAACAGGTACATGTAGTAATGTTAGGTACTACTACAAAATGTTGAAGTAACAGTGTGTTCTCCAAATATGTAACATTTCACAGAGAATTAGTAGTGTTGAAGCAGTTCATCACTGTTCATTCTTTGAGAAATGCAGTTTTTACCCAAAATTCATACTTTGTTCTTACCAGTTAGTTCTCATGAAAAGTAGAGCAAATGCAGCATTTCAGTGAATCACTGCTACACAAGTGTTCAAACTGAAGGCATTACTGTAGAAACAACATACATTCCTTTGTACTGAAACAGGTACATGTAGTAATGTTAGGTACTACTACAAAATGTTGAAGTAACAGTGTGTTCTCCAAATATGTAACATTTCACAGAGAATTAGTAGTGTTGAAGCAGTTCATCACTGTTCATTCTTTGAGAAATGCAGTTTTTACCCAAAATTCATACTTGTTCTTACCAGTTAGTTCCCATGAAAAAGTAGAGCAAATGCAGCATTTCAGTGAATCACTGCTACACAAGTGTTCAAACTGAAGGCATTACTGTGGAAACAACATACATTCCTTTGTACTGAAACAGGTACATGTAGTAATGTTAGGTACTACTACAAAATGTTGAAGTAACAGTGTGTTCTCCAAATATGTAACATTTCACAGAGAATTAGTAGTGTTGAAGCAGTTCATCACTGTTCATTCTTTGAGAAATGCAGTTTTTACCCAAAATTCATACTTGTTCTTACAAGTTAGTTCCCATGAAAAGTAGAGCAAATGCAGCATTTCAGTGAATCAATGCTACACAAGTGTTCAAACTGAAGGCATTACTGTAGAAACAACATACATTCCTTTGTACTGAAACAGGTACATGTAGTAATGTTAGGTACTAGTACAAAATGTTGAAGTAACAGTGTGTTCTCCAAATATGTAACATTTCACAGAGAATTAGTAGTGTTGAAGCAGTTCATCACTGTTCATTCTTTGAGAAATGCAGTTTTTACCCAAAATTCATACTTGTTCTTACAAGTTAGTTCACATGAAAAGTAGAGCAAATGCAGCATTTCAGTGAATCAATGCTACACAAGTGTTCAAACTGAAAGCATTACTGTGGAAACAACATACATTCCTTTGTACTGAAACAGGTACATGTAGTAATGTTAGGTACTATTACAAAATGTTGAAGTAACAGTGTGTTCTCCAAATATGTAACATTTCACAGAGAATTAGTAGTGTTGAAGCAGTTCATCACTGTCCATTCTTTGAGAAATGCAGTTTTTACCGAAAATTCATACTTGTTCTTACAAGTTAGTTCACATGAAAAGTAGAGCAAATGCAGCATTTCAGTGAATCACTGCTACACAAGTGTTCAAACTGAAGGCATTATTGTGGAAACAACATACATTCCTTTGGTACTGAAACAGGTACATGTAGTAATGTTAGGTACTACTACAAAAAGTTGAAGTAACAGTGTGTTCTCCAAATATGTATCATTTCACAGAGAATTAGTAGTGTTGAAGCAGTTCATCACTGTTTCATTCTTTGAGAAATGCAGTTTTTACCCAAAATTCATACTTGTTCTTACCAGTTAGTTCCCATGAAAAGTAGAGCAAATGCAGCATTTCAGTGAATCACTGCTACACAAGTGTTCAAACTGAAGGCATTACTGTGGAAACAACATACATACCTTTGTACTGAAACAGGTACATGTAGTAATGTTAGGTACTAGTACAAAATGTTGAAGTAACAGTGTGTTCTCCAAAATATGTAACATTTCACAGAGAATTAGTAGTGTTGAAGCAGTTCATCACTGTTCATTCTTTGAGAAATGCAGTTTTTACCCAAAATTCATACTTGTTCTTACCAGTTAGTTCCCATGAAAAGTAGAGCAAATGCAGCATTTCAGTGAATCACTGCTACACAAGTGTTCAAACTGAAGGCATTACTGTGGAAACAACATACATTCCTTTGTACTGAAACAGGTACATGTAGTAATGTTAGGTACTACTACAAAATGTTGAAGTAACAGTGTGTTCTCCAAATATGTAACATTTCACAGAGAATTAGTAGTGTTGAAGCAGTTCATCACTGTTCATTCTTTGAGAAATGCAGTTTTTACCCAAAATTCATACTTGTTCTTACAAGTTAGTTCCCATGAAAAGTAGAGCAAATGCAGCATTTCAGTGAATCACTGCTACACAAGTGTTCAAACTGAAGGCATTACTGTGGAAACAACATACATTCCTTTGTACTGAAACAGGTACATGTAGTAATGTTAGGTACTACTACAAAATGTTGAAGTAACAGTGTGTTCTCCAAATATGTAACATTTCACAGAGAATTAGTAGTGTTGAAGCAGTTCATCACTGTTCATTCTTTGAGAAATGCAGTTTTTACCCAAAATTCATACTTGTTCTTACAAGTTAGTTCCCATGAAAAGTAGAGCAAATGCAGCATTTCAGTGAATCAATGCTACACAAGTGTTCAAACTGAAGGCATTACTGTAGAAACAACATACATTCCTTTGTACTGAAACAGGTACATGTAGTAATGTTAGGTACTACTACAAAATGTTGAAGTAACAGTGTGTTCTCCAAATATGTAACATTTCACAGAGAATTAGTAGTGTTGAAGCAGTTCATCACTGTTCATTCTTTGAGAAATGCAGTTTTTACCCAAAATTCATACTTGTTCTTACAAGTTAGTTCCCATGAAAAGTAGAGCAAATGCAGCATTTCAGTGAATCACTGCTACACAAGTGTTCAAACTGAAGGCATTACTGTAGAAACAACATACATTCCTTTGTACTGAAACAGGTACATGTAGTAATGTTAGGTACTACTACAAAATGTTGAAGTAACAGTGTGTTCTCCAAATATGTAACATTTCACAGAGAATTAGTAGTGTTGAAGCAGTTCATCACTGTTCATTCTTTGAGAAATGCAGTTTTTACCCAAAATTCATACTTGTTCTTACAAGTTAGTTCACATGAAAAAGTAGAGCAAATGCAGCATTTCAGTGAATCAATGCTACACAAGTGTTCAAACTGAAGGCATTACTGTAGAAACAACATACATTCCTTTGTACTGAAACAGGTACATGTAGTAATGTTAGGTACTACTACAAAATGTTGAAGTAACAGTGTGTTCTCCAAATATGTAACATTTCACAGAGAATTAGTAGTGTTGAAGCAGTTCATCACTGTTCATTCTTTGAGAAATGCAGTTTTTACCCAAAATTCATACTTGTTCTTACCAGTTAGTTCCCATGAAAAGTAGAGCAAATGCAGCATTTCAGTGAATCAATGCTACACAAGTGTTCAAACTGAACGCATTACTGTAGAAACAACATACATTCCTTTGTACTGAAACAGGTACATGTAGTAATGTTAGGTACTATTACAAAATGTTGAAGTAACAGTGTGTTCTCCAAATATGTAACATTTCACAGAGAATTAGTAGTGTTGAAGCAGTTCATCACTGTTCATTCTTTGAGAAATGCAGTTTTTACCCAAAATTCATACTTGTTCTTACAAGTTAGTTCCCATGAAAAGTAGAGCAAATGCAGCATTTCAGTGAATCAATGCTACACAAGTGTTCAAACTGAAGGCATTACTGTGGAAACAACATACATTCCTTTGTACTGAAACAGGTACATGTAGTAATGTTAGGTACTATTACAAAATGTTGAAGTAACAGTGTGTTCTCCAAATATGTAACATTTCACAGAGAATTAGTAGTGTTGAAGCAGTTCATCACTGTTCATTCTTTGAGAAATGCAGTTTTTACCCAAAATTCATACTTGTTCTTACAAGTTAGTTCACAAGAAAAGTAGAGCAAATGCAGCATTTCAGTGAATCACTGCTACACAAGTGTTCAAACTGAACGCATTACTGTGGAAACAACATACATACCTTTGTACTGAAACAGGTACATGTAGTAATGTTAGGTACTACTACAAAATGTTGAAGTAACAGTGTGTTCTCCAAATATGTAACATTTCACAGAGAATTAGTAGTGTTGAAGCAGTTCATCACTGTTTATTCTTTGAGAAATGCAGTTTTTCACCCAAAATTCATACTTGTTCTTACAAGTTAGTTCACATGAAAAGTAGAGCAAATGCAGCATTTCAGTGAATCACTGCTACACAAGTGTTCAAACTGAAGGCATTACTGTAGAAACAACATACATTCCTTTGTACTGAAACAGGTACATGTAGTAATGTTAGGTACTACTACAAAATGTTGAAGTAACAGTGTGTTCTCCAAATATGTAACATTTCACAGAGAATTAGTAGTGTTGAAGCAGTTCATCACTGTTCATTCTTTGAGAAATGCAGTTTTTACCCAAAATTCATACTTGTTCTTACAAGTTAGTTCCCATGAAAAGTAGAGCAAATGCAGCATTTCAGTGAATCAATGCTACACAAGTGTTCAAACTGAAGGCATTACTGTGGAAACAACATACATTCCTTTGTACTGAAACAGGTACATGTAGTAATGTTAGGTACTACTACAAAATGTTGAAGTAACAGTGTGTTCTCCAAATATGTAACATTTCACAGAGAATTAGTAGTGTTGAAGCAGTTCATCACTGTTCATTCTTTGAGAAATGCAGTTTTTACCCAAAATTCATACTTGTTCTTACAAGTTAGTTCCCATGAAAAGTAGAGCAAATGCAGCATTTCAGTGAATCAATGCTACACAAGTGTTCAAACTGAAGGCATTACTGTAGAAACAACATACATTCCTTTGTACTGAAACAGGTACATGTAGTAATGTTAGGTACTACTACAAAATGTTGAAGTAACAGTGTGTTCTCCAAATATGTAACATTTCACAGAGAATTAGTAGTGTTGAAGCAGTTCATCACTGTTCATTCTTTGAGAAATGCAGTTTTTACCCAAAATTCATACTTGTTCTTACAAGTTAGTTCCCATGAAAAGTAGAGCAAATGCAGCATTTCAGTGAATCACTGCTACACAAGTGTTCAAACTGAAGGCATTACTGTAGAAACAACATACATTCCTTTGTACTGAAACAGGTACATGTAGTAATGTTAGGTACTACTACAAAATGTTGAAGTAACAGTGTGTTCTCCAAATATGTAACATTTCACAGAGAATTAGTAGTGTTGAAGCAGTTCATCACTGTTCATTCTTTGAGAAATGCAGTTTTTACCCAAAATTCATACTTGTTCTTACAAGTTAGTTCCCATGAAAAGTAGAGCAAATGCAGCATTTCAGTGAATCAATGCTACACAAGTGTTCAAACTAGGCATTACTGTGGAAACAACATACATTCCTTTGTACTGAAACAGGTACATGTAGTAATGTTAGGTACTATTACAAAATGTTGAAGTAACAGTGTGTTCTCCAAATATGTAACATTTCACAGAGAATTAGTAGTGTTGAAGCAGTTCATCACTGTTCATTCTTTGAGAAATGCAGTTTTTACCCAAAAATTCATACTTGTTCTTACAAGTTAGTTCACATGAAAAGTAGAGCAAATGCAGCATTTCAGTGAATCACTGCTACACAAGTGTTCAAACTGAAGGCATTACTGTAGAAACAACATACATTCCTTTGTACTGAAACAGGTACATGTAGTAATGTTAGGTACTACTACAAAATGTTGAAGTAACAGTGTGTTCTCCAAATATGTAACATTTCACAGAGAATTAGTAGTGTTGAAGCAGTTCATCACTGTTCATTCTTTGAGAAATGCAGTTTTTACTCAAAATTCATACTTGTTCTTACAAGTTAGTTCCCATGAAAAGTAGAGCAAATGCAGCATTTCAGTGAATCACTGCTACACAAGTGTTCAAACTGAAGGCATTACTGTAGAAACAACATACATTCCTTTGTACTGAAACAGGTACATGTAGTAATGTTAGGTACTACTACAAAATGTTGAAGTAACAGTGTGTTCTCCAAATATGTAACATTTCACAGAGAATTAGTAGTGTTGAAGCAGTTCATCACTGTTCATTCTTTGAGAAATGCAGTTTTTACCCAAAATTCATACTTGTTCTTACCAGTTAGTTCCCATGAAAAGTAGAGCAAATGCAGCATTTCAGTGAATCACTGCTACACAAGTGTTCAAACTGAAGGCATTACTGTAGAAACAACATACATTCCTTTGTACTGAAACAGGTACATGTAGTAATGTTAGGTACTACTACAAAATGTTGAAGTAACAGTGTGTTCTCCAAATATGTAACATTTCACAGAGAATTAGTAGTGTTGAAGCAGTTCATCACTGTTCATTCTTTGAGAAATGCAGTTTTTACCCAAAATTCATACTTGTTCTTACAAGTTAGTTCACATGAAAAGTAGAGCAAATGCAGCATTTCAGTGAATCAATGCTACACAAGTGTTCAAACTGAAGGCATTACTGTAGAAACAACATACATTCCTTTGTACTGAAACAGGTACATGTAGTAATGTTAGGTACTACTACAAAATGTTGAAGTAACAGTGTGTTCTCCAAATATGTAACATTTCACAGAGAATTAGTAGTGTTGAAGCAGTTCATCACTGTTCATTCTTTGAGAAATGCAGTTTTTACCCAAAATTCATACTTGTTCTTACAAGTTAGTTCCCATGAAAAGTAGAGCAAATGCAGCATTTCAGTGAATCAATGCTACACAAGTGTTCAAACTGAAGGCATTACTGTAGAAACAACATACATTCCTTTGTACTGAAACAGGTACATGTAGTAATGTTAGGTACTACTACAAAATGTTGAAGTAACAGTGTGTTCTCCAAATATGTAACATTTCACAGAGAATTAGTAGTGTTGAAGCAGTTCATCACTGTTCATTCTTTGAGAAATGCAGTTTTTACCCAAAATTCATACTTGTTCTTACAAGTTAGTTCACATGAAAAGTAGAGCAAATGCAGCATTTCAGTGAATCAATGCTACACAAGTGTTCAAACTGAAGGCATTACTGTAGAAACAACATACATTCCTTTGTACTGAAACAGGTACATGTAGTAATGTTAGGTACTACTACAAAATGTTGAAGTAACAGTGTGTTCTCCAAATATGTAACATTTCACAGAGAATTAGTAGTGTTGAAGCAGTTCATCACTGTTCATTCTTTGAGAAATGCAGTTTTTACCCAAAATTCATACTTGTTCTTACAAGTTAGTTCCCATGAAAAGTAGAGCAAATGCAGCATTTCAGTGAATCACTGCTACACAAGTGTTCAAACTGAAGGCATTACTGTAGAAACAACATACATTCCTTTGTACTGAAACAGGTACATGTAGTAATGTTAGGTACTACTACAAAATGTTGAAGTAACAGTGTGTTCTCCAAATATGTAACATTTCACAGAGAATTAGTAGTGTTGAAGCAGTTCATCACTGTTCATTCTTTGAGAAATGCAGTTTTTACCCAAAATTCATACTTGTTCTTACAAGTTAGTTCCCATGAAAAGTAGAGCAAATGCAGCATTTCAGTGAATCAATGCTACACAAGTGTTCAAACTGAAGGCATTACTGTAGAAACAACATACATTCCTTTGTACTGAAACAGGTACATGTAGTAATGTTAGGTACTACTACAAAATGTTGAAGTAACAGTGTGTTCTCCAAATATGTAACATTTCACAGAGAATTAGTAGTGTTGAAGCAGTTCATCACTGTTTATTCTTTGAGAAATGCAGTTTTTACCCAAAATTCATACTTGTTCTTACAAGTTAGTTCACATGAAAAGTAGAGCAAATGCAGCATTTCAGTGAATCACTGCTACACAAGTGTTCAAACTGAAGGCATTACTGTAGAAACAACATACATTCCTTTGTACTGAAACAGGTACATGTAGTAATGTTAGGTACTACTACAAAATGTTGAAGTAACAGTGTGTTCTCCAAATATGTAACATTTCACAGAGAATTAGTAGTGTTGAAGCAGTTCATCACTGTTCATTCTTTGAGAAATGCAGTTTTTACCCAAAATTCATACTTGTTCTTACAAGTTAGTTCACATGAAAAGTAGAGCAAATGCAGCATTTCAGTGAATCAATGCTACACAAGTGTTCAAACTGAAAGCATTACTGTGGAAACAACATACATTCCTTTGTACTGAAACAGGTACATGTAGTAATGTTAGGTACTACTACAAAATGTTGAAGTAACAGTGTGTTCTCCAAATATGTAACATTTCACAGAGAATTAGTAGTGTTGAAGCAGTTCATCACTGTTCATTCTTTGAGAAATGCAGTTTTTACCCAAAATTCATACTTGTTCTTACAAGTTAGTTCACATGAAAAGTAGAGCAAATGCAGCATTTCAGTGAATCACTGCTACACAAGTGTTCAAACTGAAGGCATTACTGTAGAAACAACATACATTCCTTTGTACTGAAACAGGTACATGTAGTAATGTTAGGTACTACTACAAAATGTTGAAGTAACAGTGTGTTCTCCAAATATGTAACATTTCACAGAGAATTAGTAGTGTTGAAGCAGTTCATCACTGTTCATTCTTTGAGAAATGCAGTTTTTACCCAAAATTCATACTTGTTCTTACCAGTTAGTTCCCATGAAAAGTAGAGCAAATGCAGCATTTCAGTGAATCAATGCTACACAAGTGTTCAAACTGAAGGCATTACTGTAGAAACAACATACATTCCTTTGTACTGAAACAGGTACATGTAGTAATGTTAGGTACTACTACAAAATGTTGAAGTAACAGTGTGTTCTCCAAATATGTAACATTTCACAGAGAATTAGTAGTGTTGAAGCAGTTCATCACTGTTCATTCTTTGAGAAATGCAGTTTTTACCCAAAATTCATACTTGTTCTTACAAGTTAGTTCCCATGAAAAAGTAGAGCAAATGCAGCATTTCAGTGAATCACTGCTACACAAGTGTTCAAACTGAAGGCATTACTGTAGAAACAACATACATTCCTTTGTACTGAAACAGGTACATGTAGTAATGTTAGGTACTACTACAAAATGTTGAAGTAACAGTGTGTTCTCCAAATATGTAACATTTCACAGAGAATTAGTAGTGTTGAAGCAGTTCATCACTGTTCATTCTTTGAGAAATGCAGTTTTTACCCAAAATTCATACTTGTTCTTACAAGTTAGTTCACATGAAAAAGTAGAGCAAATGCAGCATTTCAGTGAATCACTGCTACACAAGTGTTCAAACTGAAGGCATTACTGTAGAAACAACATACATTCCTTTGTACTGAAACAGGTACATGTAGTAATGTTAGGTACTACTACAAAATGTTGAAGTAACAGTGTGTTCTCCAAATATGTAACATTTCACAGAGAATTAGTAGTGTTGAAGCAGTTCATCACTGTTCATTCTTTGAGAAATGCAGTTTTTACCCAAAATTCATACTTGTTCTTACAAGTTAGTTCCCATGAAAAGTAGAGCAAATGCAGCATTTCAGTGAATCAATGCTACACAAGTGTTCAAACTGAAGGCATTACTGTAGAAACAACATACATTCCTTTGTACTGAAACAGGTACATGTAGTAATGTTAGGTACTATTACAAAATGTTGAAGTAACAGTGTGTTCTCCAAATATGTAACATTTCACAGAGAATTAGTAGTGTTGAAGCAGTTCATCACTGTTCATTCTTTGAGAAATGCAGTTTTTACCCAAAATTCATACTTGTTCTTACAAGTTAGTTCCCATGAAAAGTAGAGCAAATGCAGCATTTCAGTGAATCAATGCTACACAAGTGTTCAAACTGAAGGCATTACTGTGGAAACAACATACATTCCTTTGGTACTGAAACAGGTACATGTAGTAATGTTAGGTACTACTACAAAATGTTGAAGTAACAGTGTGTTCTCCAAATATGTAACATTTCACAGAGAATTAGTAGTGTTGAAGCAGTTCATCACTGTTCATTCTTTGAGAAATGCAGTTTTTACCCAAAATTCATACTTGTTCTTACAAGTTAGTTCACATGAAAAAGTAGAGCAAATGCAGCATTTCAGTGAATCACTGCTACACAAGTGTTCAAACTGAAGGCATTACTGTGGAAACAACATACATTCCTTTGTACTGAAACAGGTACATGTAGTAATGTTAGGTAGTACTACAAAATGTTGAAGTAACAGTGTGTTCTCCAAATATGTAACATTTCACAGAGAATTAGTAGTGTTGAAGCAGTTCATCACTGTTTCATTCTTTGAGAAATGCAGTTTTTCACCCAAAATTCATACTTGTTCTTACAAGTTAGTTCACATGAAAAGTAGAGCAAATGCAGCATTTCAGTGAATCACTGCTACACAAGTGTTCAAACTGAAGGCATTACTGTAGAAACAACATACATTCCTTTGTACTGAAACAGGTACATGTAGTAATGTTAGGTACTACTACAAAATGTTGAAGTAACAGTGTGTTCTCCAAATATGTAACATTTCACAGAGAATTAGTAGTGTTGAAGCAGTTCATCACTGTTCATTCTTTGAGAAATGCAGTTTTTACCCAAAATTCATACTTGTTCTTACAAGTTAGTTCACAAGAAAAGTAGAGCAAATGCAGCATTTCAGTGAATCAATGCTACACAAGTGTTCAAACTGAAAGCATTACTGTGGAAACAACATACATACCTTTGGTACTGAAACAGGTACATGTAGTAATGTTAGGTACTACTACAAAATGTTGAAGTAACAGTGTGTTCTCCAAATATGTAACATTTCACAGAGAATTAGTAGTGTTGAAGCAGTTCATCACTGTTCATTCTTTGAGAAATGCAGTTTTTACCCAAAATTCATACTTGTTCTTACAAGTTAGTTCACATGAAAAGTAGAGCAAATGCAGCATTTCAGTGAATCACTGCTACACAAGTGTTCAAACTGAAGGCATTACTGTGGAAACAACATACATTCCTTTGTACTGAAACAGGTACATGTAGTAATGTTAGGTACTACTACAAAATGTTGAAGTAACAGTGTGTTCTCCAAATATGTAACATTTCACAGAGAATTAGTAGTGTTGAAGCAGTTCATCACTGTTCATTCTTTGAGAAATGCAGTTTTTACCCAAAATTCATACTTGTTCTTACAAGTTAGTTCCCATGAAAAGTAGAGCAAATGCAGCATTTCAGTGAATCACTGCTACACAAGTGTTCAAACTGAAGGCATTACTGTGGAAACAACATACATTCCTTTGTACTGAAACAGGTACATGTAGTAATGTTAGGTACTACTACAAAATGTTGAAGTAACAGTGTGTTCTCCAAATATGTAACATTTCACAGAGAATTAGTAGTGTTGAAGCAGTTCATCACTGTTCATTCTTTGAGAAATGCAGTTTTTACCCAAAATTCATACTTGTTCTTACCAGTTAGTTCCCATGAAAAGTAGAGCAAATGCAGCATTTCAGTGAATCACTGCTACACAAGTGTTCAAACTGAAGGCATTACTGTAGAAACAACATACATTCCTTTGTACTGAAACAGGTACATGTAGTAATGTTAGGTACTATTACAAAATGTTGAAGTAACAGTGTGTTCTCCAAATATGTAACATTTCACAGAGAATTAGTAGTGTTGAAGCAGTTCATCACTGTTCATTCTTTGAGAAATGCAGTTTTTCACCCAAAATTCATACTTGTTCTTACAAGTTAGTTCACATGAAAAAGTAGAGCAAATGCAGCATTTCAGTGAATCAATGCTACAGAAGTGTTCAAACTGAAGGCATTACTGTGGAAAAAACATACATACCTTTGTACTGAAACAGGTACATGTAGTAATGTTAGGTACTATTACAAAATGTTGAAGTAACAGTGTGTTCTCCAAATATGTAACATTTCACAGAGAATTAGTAGTGTTGAAGCAGTTCATCACTGTTCATTCTTTGAGAAATGCAGTTTTTACCCAAAATTCATACTTGTTCTTACCAGTTAGTTCCCATGAAAAGTAGAGCAAATGCAGCATTTCAGTGAATCAATGCTACACAAGTGTTCAAACTGAAGGCATTACTGTAGAAACAACATACATTCCTTTGTACTGAAACAGGTACATGTAGTAATGTTAGGTACTATTACAAAATGTTGAAGTAACAGTGTGTTCTCCAAATATGTAACATTTCACAGAGAATTAGTAGTGTTGAAGCAGTTCATCACTGTTCATTCTTTGAGAAATGCAGTTTTTACCCAAAATTCATACTTGTTCTTACAAGTTAGTTCCCATGAAAAGTAGAGCAAATGCAGCATTTCAGTGAATCAATGCTACACAAGTGTTCAAACTGAAAGCATTACTGTGGAAACAACATACATACCTTTGTACTGAAACAGGTACATGTAGTAATGTTAGGTACTATTACAAAATGTTGAAGTAACAGTGTGTTCTCCAAATATGTAACATTTCACAGAGAATTAGTAGTGTTGAAGCAGTTCATCACTGTTCATTCTTTGAGAAATGCAGTTTTTCCCGAAAATTCATACTTGTTCTTACAAGTTAGTTCACATGAAAAGTAGAGCAAATGCAGCATTTCAGTGAATCACTGCTACACAAGTGTTCAAACTGAAGGCATTACTGTGGAAACAACATACATTCCTTTGTACTGAAACAGGTACATGTAGTAATGTTAGGTACTACTACAAAATGTTGAAGTAACAGTGTGTTCTCCAAATATGTAACATTTCACAGAGAATTAGTAGTGTTGAAGCAGTTCATCACTGTTCATTCTTTGAGAAATGCAGTTTTTACCCAAAATTCATACTTGTTCTTACAAGTTAGTTCCCATGAAAAGTAGAGCAAATGCAGCATTTCAGTGAATCACTGCTACACAAGTGTTCAAACTGAAGGCATTACTGTGGAAACAACATACATTCCTTTGTACTGAAACAGGTACATGTAGTAATGTTAGGTACTACTACAAAATGTTGAAGTAACAGTGTGTTCTCCAAATATGTAACATTTCACAGAGAATTAGTAGTGTTGAAGCAGTTCATCACTGTTCATTCTTTGAGAAATGCAGTTTTTACCCAAAATTCATACTTGTTCTTACCAGTTAGTTCCCATGAAAAGTAGAGCAAATGCAGCATTTCAGTGAATCACTGCTACACAAGTGTTCAAACTGAAGGCATTACTGTAGAAACAACATACATTCCTTTGTACTGAAACAGGTACATGTAGTAATGTTAGGTACTACTACAAAATGTTGAAGTAACAGTGTGTTCTCCAAATATGTAACATTTCACAGAGAATTAGTAGTGTTGAAGCAGTTCATCACTGTTCATTCTTTGAGAAATGCAGTTTTTACCCAAAATTCATACTTGTTCTTACAAGTTAGTTCCCATGAAAAGTAGAGCAAATGCAGCATTTCAGTGAATCAATGCTACACAAGTGTTCAAACTGAAGGCATTACTGTGGAAACAACATACATTCCTTTGTACTGAAACAGGTACATGTAGTAATGTTAGGTACTATTACAAAATGTTGAAGTAACAGTGTGTTCTCCAAATATGTAACATTTCACAGAGAATTAGTAGTGTTGAAGCAGTTCATCACTGTTCATTCTTTGAGAAATGCAGTTTTTACCCAAAATTCATACTTGTTCTTACCAGTTAGTTCCCATGAAAAGTAGAGCAAATGCAGCATTTCAGTGAATCAATGCTACACAAGTGTTCAAACTGAAGGCATTACTGTAGAAACAACATACATTCCTTTGTACTGAAACAGGTACATGTAGTAATGTTAGGTACTATTACAAAATGTTGAAGTAACAGTGTGTTCTCCAAATATGTAACATTTCACAGAGAATTAGTAGTGTTGAAGCAGTTCATCACTGTTCATTCTTTGAGAAATGCAGTTTTTACCCAAAATTCATACTTGTTCTTACAAGTTAGTTCACATGAAAAGTAGAGCAAATGCAGCATTTCAGTGAATCACTGCTACACAAGTGTTCAAACTGAAGGCATTACTGTAGAAACAACATACATTCCTTTGTACTGAAACAGGTACATGTAGTAATGTTAGGTACTACTACAAAATGTTGAAGTAACAGTGTGTTCTCCAAATATGTAACATTTCACAGAGAATTAGTAGTGTTTGAAGCAGTTCATCACTGTTCATTCTTTGAGAAATGCAGTTTTTACCCAAAATTCATACTTGTTCTTACCAGTTAGTTCCCATGAAAAGTAGAGCAAATGCAGAATTTCAGTGAATCACTGCTACCCAAGTGTTCAAACTGAAGGCATTACTGTAGAAACAACATACATTCCTTTGTACTGAAACAGGTACATGTAGTAATGTTAGGTACTACTACAAAATGTTGAAGTAACAGTGTGTTCTCCAAATATGTAACATTTCACAGAGAATTAGTAGTGTTGAAGCAGTTCATCACTGTTCATTCTTTGAGAAATGCAGTTTTTACCCAAAATTCATACTTGTTCTTACAAGTTAGTTCCCATGAAAAGTAGAGCAAATGCAGCATTTCAGTGAATCACTGCTACACAAGTGTTCAAACTGAAGGCATTACTGTGGAAACAACATACATTCCTTTGTACTGAAACAGGTACATGTAGTAATGTTAGGTACTACTACAAAATGTTGAAGTAACAGTGTGTTCTCCAAATATGTAACATTTCACAGAGAATTAGTAGTGTTGAAGCAGTTCATCACTGTTCATTCTTTGAGAAATGCAGTTTTTACCCAAAATTCATACTTGTTCTTACAAGTTAGTTCACATGAAAAGTAGAGCAAATGCAGCATTTCAGTGAATCACTGCTACACAAGTGTTCAAACTGAAGGCATTACTGTGGAAACAACATACATTCCTTTGTACTGAAACAGGTACATGTAGTAATGTTAGGTACTACTACAAAATGTTGAAGTAACAGTGTGTTCTCCAAATATGTAACATTTCACAGAGAATTAGTAGTGTTGAAGCAGTTCATCACTGTTCATTCTTTGAGAAATGCAGTTTTTACCCAAAATTCATACTTGTTCTTACAAGTTAGTTCACATGAAAAGTAGAGCAAATGCAGCATTTCAGTGAATCACTGCTACACAAGTGTTCAAACTGAAGGCATTACTGTAGAAACAACATACATTCCTTTGTACTGAAACAGGTACATGTAGTAATGTTAGGTACTACTACAAAATGTTGAAGTAACAGTGTGTTCTCCAAATATGTAACATTTCACAGAGAATTAGTAGTGTTGAAGCAGTTCATCACTGTTCATTCTTTGAGAAATGCAGTTTTTACCCAAAATTCATACTTGTTCTTACAAGTTAGTTCCCATGAAAAGTAGAGCAAATGCAGCATTTCAGTGAATCAATGCTACACAAGTGTTCAAACTGAAAGGCATTACTGTGGAAACAACATACATTCCTTTGTACTGAAACAGGTACATGTAGTAATGTTAGGTACTACTACAAAATGTTGAAGTAACAGTGTGTTCTCCAAATATGTAACATTTCACAGAGAATTAGTAGTGTTGAAGCAGTTCATCACTGTTCATTCTTTGAGAAATGCAGTTTTTATCCCAAAATTCATACTTGTTCTTACCAGTTAGTTCCCATGAAAAGTAGAGCAAATGCAGCATTTCAGTGAATCAATGCTACACAAGTGTTCAAACTGAAGGCATTACTGTAGAAACAACATACATTCCTTTGTACTGAAACAGGTACATGTAGTAATGTTAGGTACTACTACAAAATGTTGAAGTAACAGTGTGTTCTCCAAATATGTAACATTTCACAGAGAATTAGTAGTGTTGAAGCAGTTCATCACTGTTCATTCTTTGAGAAATGCAGTTTTTACCCAAAATTCATACTTGTTCTTACCAGTTAGTTCCCATGAAAAGTAGAGCAAATGCAGCATTTCAGTGAATCACTGCTACACAAGTGTTCAAACTGAAGGCATTACTGTGGAAACAACATACATTCCTTTGTACTGAAACAGGTACATGTAGTAATGTTAGGTACTACTACAAAATGTTGAAGTAACAGTGTGTTCTCCAAATATGTAACATTTCACAGAGAATTAGTAGTGTTGAAGCAGTTCATCACTGTTCATTCTTTGAGAAATGCAGTTTTTATCCCAAAATTCATACTTGTTCTTACCAGTTAGTTCCCATGAAAAGAAGAGCAAATGCAGCATTTCAGTGAATCAATGCTACACAAGTGTTCAAACTGAAGGCATTACTGTAGAAACAACATACATTCCTTTGTACTGAAACAGGTACATGTAGTAATGTTAGGTACTACTACAAAATGTTGAAGTAACAGTGTGTTCTCCAAATATGTAACATTTCACAGAGAATTAGTAGTGTTGAAGCAGTTCATCACTGTTCATTCTTTGAGAAATGCAGTTTTTACCCAAAATTCATACTTGTTCTTACCAGTTAGTTCCCATGAAAAGTAGAGCAAATGCAGCATTTCAGTGAATCAATGCTACACAAGTGTTCAAACTGAAAGCATTACTGTGGAAAACAACATACATACCTTTGGTACTGAAACAGGTACATGTAGTAATGTTAGGTACTATTACAAAATGTTGAAGTAACAGTGTGTTCTCCAAATATGTAACATTTCACAGAGAATTAGTAGTGTTGAAGCAGTTCATCACTGTTCATTCTTTGAGAAATGCAGTTTTTACCCGAAAAATTCATACTTGTTCTTACAAGTTAGTTCACATGAAAAGTAGAGCAAATGCAGCATTTCAGTGAATCACTGCTACACAAGTGTTCAAACTGAAGGCATTACTGTAGAAACAACATACATTCCTTTGTACTGAAACAGGTACATGTAGTAATGTTAGGTACTACTACAAAATGTTGAAGTAACAGTGTGTTCTCCAAATATGTAACATTTCACAGAGAATTAGTAGTGTTGAAGCAGTTCATCACTGTTCATTCTTTGAGAAATGCAGTTTTTACCCAAAATTCATACTTGTTCTTACAAGTTAGTTCCCATGAAAAGTAGAGCAAATGCAGCATTTCAGTGAATCACTGCTACACAAGTGTTCAAACTGAATGCATTACTGTGGAAACAACATACATTCCTTTGTACTGAAACAGGTACATGTAGTAATGTTAGGTACTACTACAAAATGTTGAAGTAACAGTGTGTTCTCCAAATATGTAACATTTCACAGAGAATTAGTAGTGTTGAAGCAGTTCATCACTGTTCATTCTTTGAGAAATGCAGTTTTTCACCCAAAATTCATACTTTGTTCTTACCAGTTAGTTCTCATGAAAAGTAGAGCAAATGCAGCATTTCAGTGAATCACTGCTACACAAGTGTTCAAACTGAAGGCATTACTGTAGAAACAACATACATTCCTTTGTACTGAAACAGGTACATGTAGTAATGTTAGGTACTACTACAAAATGTTGAAGTAACAGTGTGTTCTCCAAATATGTAACATTTCACAGAGAATTAGTAGTGTTGAAGCAGTTCATCACTGTTCATTCTTTGAGAAATGCAGTTTTTACCCAAAATTCATACTTGTTCTTACCAGTTAGTTCCCATGAAAAGTAGAGCAAATGCAGCATTTCAGTGAATCAATGCTACACAAGTGTTCAAACTGAAGGCATTACTGTAGAAACAACATACATTCCTTTGTACTGAAACAGGTACATGTAGTAATGTTAGGTACTACTACAAAAATGTTGAAGTAACAGTGTGTTCTCCAAATATGTAACATTTCACAGAGAATTAGTAGTGTTGAAGCAGTTCATCACTGTTCATTCTTTGAGAAATGCAGTTTTTACCCAAAATTCATACTTGTTCTTACAAGTTAGTTCACATGAAAAGTAGAGCAAATGCAGCATTTCAGTGAATCAATGCTACACAAGTGTTCAAACTGAACGCATTACTGTAGAAACAACATACATTCCTTTGTACTGAAACAGGTACATGTAGTAATGTTAGGTACTATTACAAAAATGTTGAAGTAACAGTGTGTTCTCCAAATATGTAACATTTCACAGAGAATTAGTAGTGTTGAAGCAGTTCATCACTGTTCATTCTTTGAGAAATGCAGTTTTTACCCAAAATTCATACTTGTTCTTACAAGTTAGTTCACATGAAAAGTAGAGCAAATGCAGCATTTCAGTGAATCACTGCTACACAAGTGTTCAAACTGAAGGCATTACTGTAGAAACAAACATACATTCCTTTGTACTGAAACAGGTACATGTAGTAATGTTAGGTACTACTACAAAATGTTGAAGTAACAGTGTGTTCTCCAAATATGTAACATTTCACAGAGAATTAGTAGTGTTGAAGCAGTTCATCACTGTTCATTCTTTGAGAAATGCAGTTTTTACCCAAAATTCATACTTGTTCTTACAAGTTAGTTCCCATGAAAAGTAGAGCAAATGCAGCATTTCAGTGAATCAATGCTACACAAGTGTTCAAACCGAAGGCATTACTGTGTAAACAACATACATTCCTTTGTACTGAAACAGGTACATGTAGTAATGTTAGGTACTATTACAAAATGTTGAAGTAACAGTGTGTTCTCCAAATATGTAACATTTCACAGAGAATTAGTAGTGTTGAAGCAGTTCATCACTGTTCATTCTTTGAGAAATGCAGTTTTTACCCAAAATTCATACTTGTTCTTACAAGTTAGTTCACAAGAAAAGTAGAGCAAATGCAGCATTTCAGTGAATCACTGCTACACAAGTGTTCAAACTGAACGCATTACTGTGGAAACAACATACATACCTTTGTACTGAAACAGGTACATGTAGTAATGTTAGGTACTACTACAAAATGTTGAAGTAACAGTGTGTTCTCCAAATATGTAACATTTCACAGAGAATTAGTAGTGTTGAAGCAGTTCATCACTGTTTCATTCTTTGAGAAATGCAGTTTTTACCCAAAATTCATACTTGTTCTTACAAGTTAGTTCCCATGAAAAGTAGAGCAAATGCAGCATTTCAGTGAATCACTGCTACACAAGTGTTCAAACTGAAGGCATTACTGTAGAAACAACATACATTCCTTTGTACTGAAACAGGTACATGTAGTAATGTTAGGTACTACTACAAAATGTTGAAGTAACAGTGTGTTCTCCAAATATGTAACATTTCACAGAGAATTAGTAGTGTTGAAGCAGTTCATCACTGTTCATTCTTTGAGAAATGCAGTTTTTACCCAAAATTCATACTTGTTCTTACCAGTTAGTTCCCATGAAAAGTAGAGCAAATGCAGCATTTCAGTGAATCAATGCTACACAAGTGTTCAAACTGAAAGCATTACTGTGGAAACAACATACATACCTTTGGTACTGAAACAGGTACATGTAGTAATGTTAGGTACTATTACAAAATGTTGAAGTAACAGTGTGTTCTCCAAATATGTAACATTTCACAGAGAATTAGTAGTGTTGAAGCAGTTCATCACTGTTCATTCTTTGAGAAATGCAGTTTTTATCCCAAAATTCATACTTGTTCTTACCAGTTAGTTCCCATGAAAAGAAGAGAAATGCAGCATTTCAGTGAATCATTGCTACACAAGTGTTCAAACTGAAGGCATTACTGTAGAAACAACATACATTCCTTTGTACTGAAACAGGTACATGTAGTAATGTTAGGTACTATTACAAAATGTTGAAGTAACAGTGTGTTCTCCAAATATGTAACATTTCACAGAGAATTAGTAGTGTTGAAGCAGTTCATCACTGTTCATTCTTTGAGAAATGCAGTTTTTACCCAAAATTCATACTTGTTCTTACAAGTTAGTTCACAAGAAAAGTAGAGCAAATGCAGCATTTCAGTGAATCACTGCTACACAAGTGTTCAAACTGAAGGCATTACTGTGGAAACAACATACATACCTTTGTACTGAAACAGGTACATGTAGTAATGTTAGGTACTACTACAAAATGTTGAAGTAACAGTGTGTTCTCCAAATATGTAACATTTCACAGAGAATTAGTAGTGTTGAAGCAGTTCATCACTGTTTATTCTTTGAGAAATGCAGTTTTTCACCCAAAATTCATACTTGTTCTTACAAGTTAGTTCACATGAAAAGTAGAGCAAATGCAGCATTTCAGTGAATCACTGCTACACAAGTGTTCAAACTGAAGGCATTACTGTAGAAACAACATACATTCCTTTGTACTGAAACAGGTACATGTAGTAATGTTAGGTACTACTACAAAATGTTGAAGTAACAGTGTGTTCTCCAAATATGTAACATTTCACAGAGAATTAGTAGTGTTGAAGCAGTTCATCACTGTTCATTCTTTGAGAAATGCAGTTTTTACCCAAAATTCATACTTGTTCTTACAAGTTAGTTCACATGAAAAGTAGAGCAAATGCAGCATTTCAGTGAATCAATGCTACACAAGTGTTCAAACTGAAAGCATTACTGTGGAAACAACATACATACCTTTGTACTGAAACAGGTACATGTAGTAATGTTAGGTACTATTACAAAATGTTGAAGTAACACTGTGTTCTCCAAATATGTAACATTTCACAGAGAATTAGTAGTGTTGAAGCAGTTCATCACTGTTCATTCTTTGAGAAATGCAGTTTTTACCCGAAATTCATACTTGTTCTTACAAGTTAGTTCACATGAAAAGTAGAGCAAATGCAGCATTTCAGTGAATCACTGCTACACAAGTGTTCAAACTGAAGGCATTACTGTAGAAACAACATACATTCCTTTGTACTGAAACAGGTACATGTAGTAATGTTAGGTACTACTACAAAATGTTGAAGTAACAGTGTGTTCTCCAAATATGTAACATTTCACAGAGAATTAGTAGTGTTGAAGCAGTTCATCACTGTTGATTCTTTGAGAAATGCAGTTTTTATCCCAAAATTCATACTTGTTCTTACCAGTTAGTTCCCATGAAAAGAAGAGCAAATGCAGCATTTCAGTGAATCAATGCTACACAAGTGTCCAAACTGAAGGCATTACAGTAGAAACAACATACATTCCTTTGTACTGAAACAGGTACATGTAGTAATGTTAGGTACTACTACAAAATGTTGAAGTAACAGTGTGTTCTCCAAATATGTAACATTTCACAGAGAATTAGTAGTGTTGAAGCAGTTCATCACTGTTCATTCTTTGAGAAATGCAGTTTTTACCCAAAATTCATACTTGTTCTTACCAGTTAGTTCCCATGAAAAGTAGAGCAAATGCAGCATTTCAGTGAATCAATGCTACACAAGTGTTCAAACTGAAGGCATTACTGTAGAAACAACATACATTCCTTTGTACTGAAACAGGTACATGTAGTAATGTTAGGTACTATTACAAAAATGTTGAAGTAACAGTGTGTTCTCCAAATATGTAACATTTCACAGAGAATTAGTAGTGTTGAAGCAGTTCATCACTGTTCATTCTTTGAGAAATGCAGTTTTTCACCCAAAATTCATACTTGTTCTTACAAGTTAGTTCACATGAAAAGTAGAGCAAATGCAGCATTTCAGTGAATCACTGCTACACAAGTGTTCAAACTGAAGGCATTACTGTGGAAACAACATACATTCCTTTGTACTGAAACAGGTACATGTAGTAATGTTAGGTACTACTACAAAATGTTGAAGTAACAGTGTGTTCTCCAAATATGTAACATTTCACAGAGAATTAGTAGTGTTGAAGCAGTTCATCACTGTTCATTCTTTGAGAAATGCAGTTTTTACCCAAAATTCATACTTGTTCTTACCAGTTAGTTCCCATGAAAAGTAGAGCAAATGCAGCATTTCAGTGAATCACTGCTACACAAGTGTTCAAACTGAATGCATTACTGTGGAAACAACATACATACCTTTGTACTGAAACAGGTACATGTAGTAATGTTAGGTACTACTACAAAATGTTGAAGTAACAGTGTGTTCTCCAAATATGTAACATTTCACAGAGAATTAGTAGTGTTGAAGCAGTTCATCACTGTTCATTCTTTGAGAAATGCAGTTTTTCACCCAAAATTCATACTTTGTTCTTACCAGTTAGTTCTCATGAAAAGTAGAGCAAATGCAGCATTTCAGTGAATCACTGCTACACAAGTGTTCAAACTGAAGGCATTACTGTGGGAAACAACATACATACCTTTGTACTGAAACAGGTACATGTAGTAATGTTAGGTACTACTACAAAATGTTGAAGTAACAGTGTGTTCTCCAAATATGTAACATTTCACAGAGAATTAGTAGTGTTGAAGCAGTTCATCACTGTTCATTCTTTGAGAAATGCAGTTTTTACCCAAAATTCATACTTGTTCTTACCAGTTAGTTCCCATGAAAAGAAGAGCAAATGCAGCATTTCAGTGAATCAATACTACACAAGTGTCCAAACTGAAGGCATTACTGTAGAAACAACATACATTCCTTTGTACTGAAACAGGTACATGTAGTAATGTTAGGTACTAGTACAAAATGTTGAAGTAACAGTGTGTTCTCCAAATATGTAACATTTCACAGAGAATTAGTAGTGTTGAAGCAGTTCATCACAGTTCATTCTTTGAGAAATGCAGTTTTTACCCAAAATTCATACTTGTTCTTACCAGTTAGTTCCCATGAAAAGTAGAGCAAATGCAGAATTTCAGTGAATCACTGCTACACAAGTGTTCAAACTGAAGGCATTACTGTGGAAACAACATACATTCCTTTGTACTGAAACAGGCACATGTAGTAATGTTAGGTACTATTACAAAATGTTGAAGTAACAGTGTGTTCTCCAAATATGTAACATTTCACAAAGAATTAGTAGTGTTGAAGCAGTTCATCACTGTTTATTCTTTGAGAAATGCAGTTTTCACCCAAAATTCATACTTGTTCTTACAAGTTAGTTCACATGAAAAGTAGAGCAAATGCAGCATTTCAGTGAATCAATGCTACACAAGTGTTCAAACTGAACGCATTACTGTGGAAACAACATACATTCCTTTGTACTGAAACAGGTACATGTAGTAATGTTAGGTACTACTACAAAATGTTGAAGTAACAGTGTGTTCTCCAAATATGTAACATTTCACACAGAATTAGTAGTGTTGAAGCAGTTCATCACTGTTCATTCTTTGAGAAATGCAGTTTTTACCCAAAATTCATACTTGTTCTTACCAGTTAGTTCCCATGAAAAGTAGAGCAAATGCAGCATTTCAGTGAATCACTGCTACACAAGTGTTCAAACTGAAGCGCATTACTGTAGAAACAACATACATTCCTTTGTACTGAAACAGGTACATGTAGTAATGTTAGGTACTACTACAAAATGTTGAAGTAACAGTGTGTTCTCCAAATATGTAACATTTCACAGAGAATTAGTAGTGTTGAAGCAGTTCATCACTGTTCATTCTTTGAGAAATGCAGTTTTTATCCCAAAATTCATACTTGTTCTTACCAGTTAGTTCCCATGAAAAGTAGAGCAAATGCAGCATTTCAGTGAATCACTGCTACACAAGTGTTCAAACTGAAGGCATTACTGTAGAAACAACATACATTCCTTTGTACTGAAACAGGTACATGTAGTAATGTTAGGTACTACTACAAAATGTTGAAGTAACAGTGTGTTCTCCAAATATGTAACATTTCACAGAGAATTAGTAGTGTTGAAGCAGTTCATCACTGTTCATTCTTTGAGAAATGCAGTTTTTACCCAAAATTCATACTTGTTCTTACCAGTTAGTTCCCATGAAAAGTAGAGCAAATGCAGCATTTCAGTGAATCACTGCTACACAAGTGTTCAAACTGAATGCATTACTGTGGAAACAACATACATTCCTTTGTACTGAAACAGGTACATGTAGTAATGTTAGGTACTACTACAAAATGTTGAAGTAACAGTGTGTTCTCCAAATATGTAACATTTCACAGAGAATTAGTAGTGTTGAAGCAGTTCATCACTGTTCATTCTTTGAGAAATGCAGTTTTTACCCAAAATTCATACTTGTTCTTACCAGTTAGTTCCCATGAAAAGTAGAGCAAATGCAGCATTTCAGTGAATCAATGCTACACAAGTGTTCAAACTGAAAGGCATTACTGTGGAAACAACATACATTCCTTTGTACTGAAACAGGTACATGTAGTAATGTTAGGTACTATTACAAAATGTTGAAGTAACAGTGTGTTCTCCAAATATGTAACATTTCACAGAGAATTAGTAGTGTTGAAGCAGTTCATCACTGTTCATTCTTTGAGAAATGCAGTTTTTACCCAAAAATTCATACTTGTTCTTACAAGTTAGTTCACATGAAAAGTAGAGCAAATGCAGCATTTCAGTGAATCACTGCTACACAAGTGTTCAAACTGAAGGCATTACTGTGGAAACAACATACATTCCTTTGGTACTGAAACAGGTACATGTAGTAATGTTAGGTACTACTACAAAATGTTGAAGTAACAGTGTGTTCTCCAAATATGTAACATTTCACAGAGAATTAGTAGTGTTGAAGCAGTTCATCACTGTTCATTCTTTGAGAAATGCAGTTTTTACCCAAAATTCATACTTGTTCTTACCAGTTAGTTCCCATGAAAAGTAGAGCAAATGCAGCATTTCAGTGAATCACTGCTACACAAGTGTTCAAACTGAATGCATTACTGTGGAAACAACATACATACCTTTGTACTGAAACAGGTACATGTAGTAATGTTAGGTACTACTACAAAATGTTGAAGTAACAGTGTGTTCTCCAAATATGTAACATTTCACAGAGAATTAGTAGTGTTGAAGCAGTTCATCACTGTTCATTCTTTGAGAAATGCAGTTTTTCACCCAAAATTCATACTTTGTTCTTACCAGTTAGTTCTCATGAAAAGTAGAGCAAATGCAGCATTTCAGTGAATCACTGCTACACAAGTGTTCAAACTGAAGGCATTACTGTGGGAAACAACATACATTCCTTTGTACTGAAACAGGTACATGTAGTAATGTTAGGTACTACTACAAAATGTTGAAGTAACAGTGTGTTCTCCAAATATGTAACATTTCACAGAGAATTAGTAGTGTTGAAGCAGTTCATCACTGTTCATTTTTTGAGAAATGCAGTTTTTACCCAAAATTCATACTTGTTCTTACCAGTTAGTTCCCATGAAAAGAAGAGCAAATGCAGCATTTCAGTGAATCAATGCTACACAAGTGTTCAAACTGAAGGCATTACTGTAGAAACAACATACATTCCTTTGTACTGAAACAGGTACATGTAGTAATGTTAGGTACTAGTACAAAATGTTGAAGTAACAGTGTGTTCTCCAAATATGTAACATTTCACAGAGAATTAGTAGTGTTGAAGCAGTTCATCACTGTTCATTCTTTGAGAAATGCAGTTTTTACCCAAAATTCATACTTGTTCTTACCAGTTAGTTCCCATGAAAAGTAGAGCAAATGCAGAATTTCAGTGAATCACTGCTACACAAGTGTTCAAACTGAAGCGCATTACTGTGGAAACAACATACATTCCTTTGTACTGAAACAGGTACATGTAGTAATGTTAGGTACTACTACAAAAAGTTGAAGTAACAGTGTGTTCTCCAAATATGTATCATTTCACAGAGAATTAGTAGTGTTGAAGCAGTTCATCACTGTTTCATTCTTTGAGAAATGCAGTTTTTACCCAAAATTCATACTTGTTCTTACAAGTTAGTTCACATGAAAAGTAGAGCAAATGCAGCATTTCAGTGAATCAATGCTACACAAGTGTTCAAACTGAAGGCATTACTGTAGAAACAACATACATTCCTTTGTACTGAAACAGGTACATGTAGTAATGTTAGGTACTACTACAAAATGTTGAAGTAACAGTGTGTTCTCCAAATATGTAACATTTCACACAGAATTAGTAGTGTTGAAGCAGTTCATCACTGTTCATTCTTTGAGAAATGCAGTTTTTACCCAAAATTCATACTTGTTCTTACAAGTTAGTTCCCATGAAAAGTAGAGCAAATGCAGCATTTCAGTGAATCACTGCTACACAAGTGTTCAAACTGAAGGCATTACTGTAGAAACAACATACATTCCTTTGTACTGAAACAGGTACATGTAGTAATGTTAGGTACTACTACAAAATGTTGAAGTAACAGTGTGTTCTCCAAATATGTAACATTTCACAGAGAATTAGTAGTGTTGAAGCAGTTCATCACTGTTCATTCTTTGAGAAATGCAGTTTTTACCCAAAATTCATACTTGTTCTTACAAGTTAGTTCTCATGAAAAGTAGAGCAAATGCAGCATTTCAGTGAATCACTGCTACACAAGTGTTCAAACTGAAGGCATTACTGTAGAAACAACATACATTCCTTTGTACTGAAACAGGTACATGTAGTAATGTTAGGTACTACTACAAAATGTTGAAGTAACAGTGTGTTCTCCAAATATGTAACATTTCACAGAGAATTAGTAGTGTTGAAGCAGTTCATCACTGTTCATTCTTTGAGAAATGCAGTTTTTACCCAAAATTCATACTTGTTCTTACAAGTTAGTTCCCATGAAAAGTAGAGCAAATGCAGCATTTCAGTGAATCAATGCTACACAAGTGTTCAAACTGAAGGCATTACAGTAGAAACAACATACATTCCTTTGTACTGGAAACAGGTACATGTAGTAATGTTAGGTACTACTACAAAATGTTGAAGTAACAGTGTGTTCTCCAAATATGTAACATTTCACAGAGAATTAGTAGTGTTGAAGCAGTTCATCACTGTTCATTCTTTGAGAAATGCAGTTTTTACCCAAAATTCATACTTGTTCTTACCAGTTAGTTCCCATGAAAAGTAGAGCAAATGCAGCATTTCAGTGAATCAATGCTACACAAGTGTTCAAACTGAAGGCATTACTGTAGAAACAACATACATTCCTTTGTACTGAAACAGGTACATGTAGTAATGTTAGGTACTACTACAAAATGTTGAAGTAACAGTGTGTTCTCCAAATATGTAACATTTCACAGAGAATTAGTAGTGTTGAAGCAGTTCATCACTGTTCATTCTTTGAGAAATGCAGTTTTTACCCAAAATTCATACTTGTTCTTACAAGTTAGTTCACATGAAAAGTAGAGCAAATGCAGCATTTCAGTGAATCACTGCTACACAAGTGTTCAAACTGAAGGCATTACTGTAGAAACAACATACATTCCTTTGTACTGAAACAGGTACATGTAGTAATGTTAGGTACTACTACAAAATGTTGAAGTAACAGTGTGTTCTCCAAATATGTAACATTTCACAGAGAATTAGTAGTGTTGAAGCAGTTCATCACTGTTCATTCTTTGAGAAATGCAGTTTTTACCCCAAATTCATACTTGTTCTTACAAGTTAGTTCCCATGAAAAGTAGAGCAAATGCAGCATTTCAGTGAATCACTGCTACACAAGTGTTCAAACTGAAGGCATTACTGTGGAAACAACATACATTCCTTTGTACTGAAACAGGTACATGTAGTAATGTTAGGTACTACTACAAAATGTTGAAGTAACAGTGTGTTCTCCAAATATGTAACATTTCACAGAGAATTAGTAGTGTTGAAGCAGTTCATCACTGTTCATTCTTTGAGAAATGCAGTTTTTACCCAAAATTCATACTTTGTTCTTACCAGTTAGTTCTCATGAAAAGTAGAGCAAATGCAGCATTTCAGTGAATCACTGCTACACAAGTGTTCAAACTGAAGGCATTACTGTAGAAACAACATACATTCCTTTGTACTGAAACAGGTACATGTAGTAATGTTAGGTACTACTACAAAATGTTGAAGTAACAGTGTGTTCTCCAAATATGTAACATTTCACAGAGAATTAGTAGTGTTGAAGCAGTTCATCACTGTTCATTCTTTGAGAAATGCAGTTTTTACCCAAAATTCATACTTGTTCTTACCAGTTAGTTCCCATGAAAAGTAGAGCAAATGCAGCATTTCAGTGAATCAATGCTACACAAGTGTTCAAACTGAAGGCATTACTGTAGAAACAACATACATTCCTTTGTACTGAAACAGGTACATGTAGTAATGTTAGGTACTAGTACAAAATGTTGAAGTAACAGTGTGTTCTCCAAATATGTAACATTTCACAGAGAATTAGTAGTGTTGAAGCAGTTCATCACTGTTCATTCTTTGAGAAATGCAGTTTTTACCCAAAATTCATACTTGTTCTTACCAGTTAGTTCCCATGAAAAGTAGAGCAAATGCAGCATTTCAGTGAATCACTGCTACACAAGTGTTCAAACTGAAGGCATTACTGTGGAAACAACATACATTCCTTTGTACTGAAACAGGTACATGTAGTAATGTTAGGTACTATTACAAAATGTTGAAGTAACAGTGTGTTCTCCAAATATGTAACATTTCACAGAGAATTAGTAGTGTTGAAGCAGTTCATCACTGTTTATTCTTTGAGAAATGCAGTTTTCACCCAAAATTCATACTTGTTCTTACAAGTTAGTTCACATGAAAAGTAGAGCAAATGCAGCATTTCAGTGAATCAATGCTACACAAGTGTTCAAACTGAAGGCATTACTGTAGAAACAACATACATTCCTTTGTACTGAAACAGGTACATGTAGTAATGTTAGGTACTACTACAAAATGTTGAAGTAACAGTGTGTTCTCCAAATATGTAACATTTCACAGAGAATTAGTAGTGTTGAAGCAGTTCATCACTGTTCATTCTTTGAGAAATGCAGTTTTTACCCAAAATTCATACTTGTTCTTACCAGTTAGTTCCCATGAAAAGTAGAGCAAATGCAGCATTTCAGTGAATCACTGCTACACAAGTGTTCAAACTGAAGGCATTACTGTGGAAACAACATACATTCCTTTGTACTGAAACAGGTACATGTAGTAATGTTAGGTACTACTACAAAATGTTGAAGTAACAGTGTGTTCTCCAAATATGTAACATTTCACAGAGAATTAGTAGTGTTGAAGCAGTTCATCACTGTTCATTCTTTGAGAAATGCAGTTTTTACCCAAAATTCATACTTGTTCTTACCAGTTAGTTCCCATGAAAAGTAGAGCAAATGCAGCATTTCAGTGAATCACTGCTACACAAGTGTTCAAACTGAAGGCATTACTGTAGAAACAACATACATTCCTTTGTACTGAAACAGGTACATGTAGTAATGTTAGGTACTACTACAAAATGTTGAAGTAACAGTGTGTTCTCCAAATATGTAACATTTCACAGAGAATTAGTAGTGTTGAAGCAGTTCATCACTGTTCATTCTTTGAGAAATGCAGTTTTTACCCAAAATTCATACTTGTTCTTACCAGTTAGTTCCCATGAAAAGTAGAGCAAATGCAGCATTTCAGTGAATCACTGCTACACAAGTGTTCAAACTGAAGGCATTACTGTGGAAACAACATACATACCTTTGTACTGAAACAGGTACATGTAGTAATGTTAGGTACTACTACAAAATGTTGAAGTAACAGTGTGTTCTCCAAATATGTAACATTTCACAGAGAATTAGTAGTGTTGAAGCAGTTCATCACTGTTCATTCTTTGAGAAATGCAGTTTTTACCCAAAATTCATACTTGTTCTTACCAGTTAGTTCCCATGAAAAGTAGAGCAAATGCAGCATTTCAGTGAATCAATGCTACACAAGTGTTCAAACTGAAGGCATTACAGTAGAAACAACATACATTCCTTTGTACTGGAAACAGGTACATGTAGTAATGTTAGGTACTACTACAAAATGTTGAAGTAACAGTGTGTTCTCCAAATATGTAACATTTCACAGAGAATTAGTAGTGTTGAAGCAGTTCATCACTGTTCATTCTTTGAGAAATGCAGTTTTTACCCAAAATTCATACTTGTTCTTACCAGTTAGTTCCCATGAAAAGTAGAGCAAATGCAGCATTTCAGTGAATCAATGCTACACAAGTGTTCAAACTGAAGGCATTACTGTAGAAACAACATACATTCCTTTGATCTTGAAGAGCTACATGTAGTAATGTTAGGTACTATTACAAAATGTTGAAGTAACAGTGTGTTCTACAAATATGTAACATTTCACAGAGAATTAGTAGTGTTGAAGCAGTTCATCACTGTTCATTCTTTGAGAAATGCAGTTTTCACCGAAAATTCATACTTGTTCTTACAAGTTAGTTCACATGAAAAGTAGAGCAAATGCAGCATTTCAGTGAATCACTGCTACACAAGTGTTCAAACTGAAGGCATTATTGTGGAAACAACATACATTCCTTGGTACTGAAACAGGTACATGTAGTAATGTTAGGTACTACTACAAAATGTTGAAGTAACAGTGTGTTCTCCAAATATGTAACATTTCACAGAGAATTAGTAGTGTTGAAGCAGTTCATCACTGTTCATTCTTTGAGAAATGCAGTTTTTACCCAAAATTCATACTTGTTCTTATCAAGTTAGTTCCCATGAAAAGTAGAGCAAATGCAGCATTTCAGTGAATCACTGCTACACAAGTGTTCAAACTGAATGCATTACTGTGGAAACAACATACATACCTTTGTACTGAAACAGGTACATGTAGTAATGTTAGGTACTACTACAAAATGTTGAAGTAACAGTGTGTTCTCCAAATATGTAACATTTCACAGAGAATTAGTAGTGTTGAAGCAGTTCATCACTGTTCATTCTTTGAGAAATGCAGTTTTTCACCCAAAATTCATACTTTGTTCTTACCAGTTAGTTCTCATGAAAAGTAGAGCAAATGCAGCATTTCAGTGAATCACTGCTACACAAGTGTTCAAACTGAAGGCATTACTGGGGAAACAACATACATACCTTTGTACTGAAACAGGTACATGTAGTAATGTTAGGTACTACTACAAAATGTTGAAGTAACAGTGTGTTCTCCAAATATGTAACATTTCACAAAGAATTAGTAGTGTTGAAGCAGTTCATCACTATTGATTTTTTGAGAAATTCAGTTTTTACCCAAAATTCATACTTGTTCTTACCAGTTAGTTCCCATGAAAAGAAGAGCAAATGCAGCATTTCAGTGAATCAATACTACACAAGTGTCCAAACTGAAGGCATTACGGTAGAAACAACATACATTCCTTTGTACTGAAACAGGTACATGTAGTAATGTTAGGTACTAGTACAAAATGTTGAAGTAACAGTGTGTTCTCCAAATATGTAACATTTCACAGAGAATTAGTAGTGTTGAAGCAGTTCATCACAGTTCATTCTTTGAGAAATGCAGTTTTTACCCAAAATTCATACTTGTTCTTACCAGTTAGTTCCCATGAAAAGTAGAGCAAATGCAGAATTTCAGTGAATCACTGCTACACAAGTGTTCAAACTGAAGGCATTACTGTGGAAACAACATACATACCTTTGTACTGAAACAGGCACATGTAGTAATGTTAGGTACTATTACAAAATGTTGAAGTAACAGTGTGTTCTCCAAATATGTAACATTTCACAAAGAATTAGTAGTGTTGAAGCAGTTCATCACTGTTTATTCTTTGAGAAATGCAGTTTTCACCCAAAGTTCATCCTTGTTCTTACAAGTTAAGTTCGCATGAAAAGTAGAGCAAATGCAGCATTTCAGTGAACCAATGCTACACAAGTGTTCAAACTGAAGGCATTACTGTGGAAACAACATACATTCCTTTGTACTGAAACAGGTACATGTAGTAATGTTAGGTACTACTACAAAATGTTGAAGTAACAGTGTGTTCTCCAAATATGTAACATTTCACACAGAATTAGTAGTGTTGAAGCAGTTCATCACTGTTCATTCTTTGAGAAATGCAGTTTTTACCCAAAATTCATACTTGTTCTTACCAGTTAGTTCCCATGAAAAGTAGAGCAAATGCAGCATTTCAGTGAATCACTGCTACACAAGTGTTCAAACTGAAGGCATTACTGTGGAAACAACATACATTCCTTTGTACTGAAATAGGTACATGTAGTAATGTTAGGTACTACTACAAAATGTTGAAGTAACAGTGTGTTCTCCAAATATGTAACATTTCACAGAGAATTAGTAGTGTTGAAGCAGTTCATCACTGTTCATTCTTTGAGAAATGCAGTTTTTATCCCAAAATTCATACTTGTTCTTACCAGTTAGTTCCCATGAAAAGTAGAGCAAATGCAGCATTTCAGTGAATCACTGCTACACAAGTGTTCAAACTGAAGGCATTACTGTAGAAACAACATACATTTCCTTTGTACTGAAACAGGTACATGTAGTAATGTTAGGTACTACTACAAAATGTTGAAGTAACAGTGTGTTCTCCAAATATGTAACATTTCACAGAGAATTAGTAGTGTTGAAGCAGTTCATCACTGTTCATTCTTTGAGAAATGCAGTTTTTACCCAAAATTCATACTTGTTCTTACCAGTTAGTTCCCATGAAAAGTAGAGCAAATGCAGCATTTCAGTGAATCACTGCTACACAAGTGTTCAAACTGAATGCATTACTGTGGAAACAACATACATTCCTTTGTACTGAAACAGGTACATGTAGTAATGTTAGGTACTACTACAAAATGTTGAAGTAACAGTGTGTTCTCCAAATATGTAACATTTCACAGAGAATTAGTAGTGTTGAAGCAGTTCATCACTGTTCATTCTTTGAGAAATGCAGTTTTTACCCAAAATTCATACTTGTTCTTACCAGTTAGTTCCCATGAAAAGTAGAGCAAATGCAGCATTTCAGTGAATCAATGCTACACAAGTGTTCAAACTGAAGGCATTACTGTGGAAACAACATACATTCCTTTGTACTGAAACAGGTACATGTAGTAATGTTAGGTACTACTACAAAATGTTGAAGTAACAGTGTGTTCTCCAAATATGTAACATTTCACAGAGAATTAGTAGTGTTGAAGCAGTTCATCACTGTTCATTCTTTGAGAAATGCAGTTTTTACCCAAAATTCATACTTGTTCTTACAAGTTAGTTCACATGAAAAGTAGAGCAAATGCAGCATTTCAGTGAATCACTGCTACACAAGTGTTCAAACTGAAGGCATTACTGTGGAAACAACATACATTCCTTTGTACTGAAACAGGTACATGTAGTAATGTTAGGTACTACTACAAAATGTTGAAGTAACAGTGTGTTCTCCAAATATGTAACATTTCACAGAGAATTAGTAGTGTTGAAGCAGTTCATCACTGTTCATTCTTTGAGAAATGCAGTTTTTACCCAAAATTCATACTTGTTCTTACAAGTTAGTTCCCATGAAAAGTAGAGCAAATGCAGCATTTCAGTGAATCACTGCTACACAAGTGTTCAAACTGAAGGCATTACTGTAGAAACAACATACATTCCTTTGTACTGAAACAGGTACATGTAGTAATGTTAGGTACTACTACAAAATGTTGAAGTAACAGTGTGTTCTCCAAATATGTAACATTTCACAGAGAATTAGTAGTGTTGAAGCAGTTCATCACTGTTCATTCTTTGAGAAATGCAGTTTTTACCCAAAATTCATACTTTGTTCTTACCAGTTAGTTCTCATGAAAAGTAGAGCAAATGCAGCATTTCAGTGAATCACTGCTACACAAGTGTTCAAACTGAAGGCATTACTGTGGAAACAACATACATTCCTTTGTACTGAAACAGGTACATGTAGTAATGTTAGGTACTACTACAAAATGTTGAAGTAACAGTGTGTTCTCCAAATATGTAACATTTCACAGAGAATTAGTAGTGTTGAAGCAGTTCATCACTGTTCATTCTTTGAGAAATGCAGTTTTTACCCAAAATTCATACTTGTTCTTACAAGTTAGTTCCCATGAAAAGTAGAGCAAATGCAGCATTTCAGTGAATCAATGCTACACAAGTGTTCAAACTGAAGGCATTACTGTAGAAACAACATACATTCCTTTGTACTGAAACAGGTACATGTAGTAATGTTAGGTACTACTACAAAATGTTGAAGTAACAGTGTGTTCTCCAAATATGTAACATTTCACAGAGAATTAGTAGTGTTGAAGCAGTTCATCACTGTTCATTCTTTGAGAAATGCAGTTTTTACCCAAAATTCATACTTGTTCTTACCAGTTAGTTCCCATGAAAAGTAGAGCAAATGCAGCATTTCAGTGAATCACTGCTACACAAGTGTTCAAACTGAAGGCATTACTGTGGAAACAACATACATTCCTTTGTACTGAAACAGGTACATGTAGTAATGTTAGGTACTACTACAAAATGTTGAAGTAACAGTGTGTTCTCCAAATATGTAACATTTCACAGAGAATTAGTAGTGTTGAAGCAGTTCATCACTGTTCATTCTTTGAGAAATGCAGTTTTTACCCAAAATTCATACTTGTTCTTACAAGTTAGTTCCCATGAAAAGTAGAGCAAATGCAGCATTTCAGTGAATCACTGCTACACAAGTGTTCAAACTGAAGGCATTACTGTGGAAACAACATACATTCCTTTGTAC
Source organism: Phyllostomus hastatus (assembly GCF_019186645.2). Lineage (NCBI taxonomy): Eukaryota > Metazoa > Chordata > Mammalia > Chiroptera > Phyllostomidae > Phyllostomus > Phyllostomus hastatus. The sequence continues at coordinate 134,840 of NW_025333524.1, read as the reverse complement.
TGAAACAGGTACATGTAGTAATGTTAGGTACTACTACAAAATGTTGAAGTAACAGTGTGTTCTCCAAATATGTAACATTTCACAGAGAATTAGTAGTGTTGAAGCAGTTCATCACTGTTCATTCTTTGAGAAATGCAGTTTTTACCCAAAATTCATACTTGTTCTTACAAGTTAGTTCCCATGAAAAGTAGAGCAAATGCAGCATTTCAGTGAATCACTGCTACACAAGTGTTCAAACTGAAGGCATTACTGTAGAAACAACATACATTCCTTTGTACTGAAACAGGTACATGTAGTAATGTTAGGTACTACTACAAAATGTTGAAGTAACAGTGTGTTCTCCAAATATGTAACATTTCACAGAGAATTAGTAGTGTTGAAGCAGTTCATCACTGTTCATTCTTTGAGAAATGCAGTTTTTACCCAAAATTCATACTTTGTTCTTACCAGTTAGTTCCCATGAAAAGTAGAGCAAATGCAGCATTTCAGTGAATCACTGCTACACAAGTGTTCAAACTGAAGGCATTACTGTGGGAAACAACATACATTCCTTTGTACTGAAACAGGTACATGTAGTAATGTTAGGTACTACTACAAAATGTTGAAGTAACAGTGTGTTCTCCAAATATGTAACATTTCACAGAGAATTAGTAGTGTTGAAGCAGTTCATCACTGTTCATTTTTTGAGAAATGCAGTTTTTACCCAAAATTCATACTTGTTCTTACCAGTTAGTTCCCATGAAAAGAAGAGCAAATGCAGCATTTCAGTGAATCAATGCTACACAAGTGTTCAAACTGAAGGCATTACTGTAGAAACAACATACATTCCTTTGTACTGAAACAGGTACATGTAGTAATGTTAGGTACTAGTACAAAATGTTGAAGTAACAGTGTGTTCTCCAAATATGTAACATTTCACAGAGAATTAGTAGTGTTGAAGCAGTTCATCACTGTTCATTCTTTGAGAAATGCAGTTTTTACCCAAAATTCATACTTGTTCTTACCAGTTAGTTCCCATGAAAAGTAGAGCAAATGCAGCATTTCAGTGAATCACTGCTACACAAGTGTTCAAACTGAAGGCATTACTGTGGAAACAACATACATTCCTTTGTACTGAAACAGGCACATGTAGTAATGTTAGGTACTACTACAAAATGTTGAAGTAACAGTGTGTTCTCCAAATATGTAACATTTCACAGAGAATTAGTAGTGTTGAAGCAGTTCATCACTGTTCATTCTTTGAGAAATGCAGTTTTTACCCAAAATTCATACTTGTTCTTACAAGTTAGTTCACATGAAAAGTAGAGCAAATGCAGCATTTCAGTGAATCAATGCTACACAAGTGTTCAAACTGAAGGCATTACTGTGGAAACAACATACATTCCTTTGTACTGAAACAGGTACATGTAGTAATGTTAGGTACTACTACAAAATGTTGAAGTAACAGTGTGTTCTCCAAATATGTAACATTTCACAGAGAATTAGTAGTGTTGAAGCAGTTCATCACTGTTCATTCTTTGAGAAATGCAGTTTTTACCCAAAATTCATACTTGTTCTTACAAGTTAGTTCCCATGAAAAGTAGAGCAAATGCAGCATTTCAGTGAATCACTGCTACACAAGTGTTCAAACTGAAGGCATTACTGTAGAAACAACATACATTCCTTTGTACTGAAACAGGTACATGTAGTAATGTTAGGTACTACTACAAAATGTTGAAGTAACAGTGTGTTCTCCAAATATGTAACATTTCACAGAGAATTAGTAGTGTTGAAGCAGTTCATCACTGTTCATTCTTTGAGAAATGCAGTTTTTACCCAAAATTCATACTTGTTCTTACCAGTTAGTTCCCATGAAAAGTAGAGCAAATGCAGCATTTCAGTGAATCACTGCTACACAAGTGTTCAAACTGAAGGCATTACTGTAGAAACAACATACATTCCTTTGTACTGAAACAGGTACATGTAGTAATGTTAGGTACTACTACAAAATGTTGAAGTAACAGTGTGTTCTCCAAATATGTAACATTTCACAGAGAATTAGTAGTGTTGAAGCAGTTCATCACTGTTCATTCTTTGAGAAATGCAGTTTTTACCCAAAATTCATACTTGTTCTTACAAGTTAGTTCCCATGAAAAGTAGAGCAAATGCAGCATTTCAGTGAATCACTGCTACACAAGTGTTCAAACTGAAGGCATTACTGTAGAAACAACATACATTCCTTTGTACTGAAACAGGTACATGTAGTAATGTTAGGTACTACTACAAAATGTTGAAGTAACAGTGTGTTCTCCAAATATGTAACATTTCACAGAGAATTAGTAGTGTTGAAGCAGTTCATCACTGTTCATTCTTTGAGAAATGCAGTTTTTACCCAAAATTCATACTTGTTCTTACCAGTTAGTTCCCATGAAAAGTAGAGCAAATGCAGCATTTCAGTGAATCACTGCTACACAAGTGTTCAAACTGAAGGCATTACTGTAGAAACAACATACATTCCTTTGTACTGGAAACAGGTACATGTAGTAATGTTAGGTACTACTACAAAATGTTGAAGTAACAGTGTGTTCTCCAAATATGTAACATTTCACAGAGAATTAGTAGTGTTGAAGCAGTTCATCACTGTTCATTCTTTGAGAAATGCAGTTTTTACCCAAAATTCATACTTGTTCTTACAAGTTAGTTCCCATGAAAAGTAGAGCAAATGCAGCATTTCAGTGAATCACTGCTACACAAGTGTTCAAACTGAAGGCATTACTGTAGAAACAACATACATTCCTTTGTACTGAAACAGGTACATGTAGTAATGTTAGGTACTACTACAAAATGTTGAAGTAACAGTGTGTTCTCCAAATATGTAACATTTCACAGAGAATTAGTAGTGTTGAAGCAGTTCATCACTGTTCATTCTTTGAGAAATGCAGTTTTTACCCAAAATTCATACTTGTTCTTACCAGTTAGTTCCCATGAAAAGTAGAGCAAATGCAGCATTTCAGTGAATCACTGCTACACAAGTGTTCAAACTGAAGGCATTACTGTAGAAACAACATACATTCCTTTGTACTGAAACAGGTACATGTAGTAATGTTAGGTACTACTACAAAATGTTGAAGTAACAGTGTGTTCTCCAAATATGTAACATTTCACAGAGAATTAGTAGTGTTGAAGCAGTTCATCACTGTTCATTCTTTGAGAAATGCAGTTTTTACCCAAAATTCATACTTGTTCTTACAAGTTAGTTCCCATGAAAAGTAGAGCAAATGCAGCATTTCAGTGAATCACTGCTACACAAGTGTTCAAACTGAAGGCATTACTGTAGAAACAACATACATTCCTTTGTACTGAAACAGGTACATGTAGTAATGTTAGGTACTACTACAAAATGTTGAAGTAACAGTGTGTTCTCCAAATATGTAACATTTCACAGAGAATTAGTAGTGTTGAAGCAGTTCATCACTGTTCATTCTTTGAGAAATGCAGTTTTTACCCAAAATTCATACTTGTTCTTACAAGTTAGTTCCCATGAAAAGTAGAGCAAATGCAGCATTTCAGTGAATCACTGCTACACAAGTGTTCAAACTGAAGGCATTACTGTAGAAACAACATACATTCCTTTGTACTGAAACAGGTACATGTAGTAATGTTAGGTACTACTACAAAATGTTGAAGTAACAGTGTGTTCTCCAAATATGTAACATTTCACAGAGAATTAGTAGTGTTGAAGCAGTTCATCACTGTTCATTCTTTGAGAAATGCAGTTTTTACCCAAAATTCATACTTGTTCTTACCAGTTAGTTCCCATGAAAAGTAGAGCAAATGCAGCATTTCAGTGAATCACTGCTACACAAGTGTTCAAACTGAAGGCATTACTGTAGAAACAACATACATTCCTTTGTACTGAAACAGGTACATGTAGTAATGTTAGGTACTACTACAAAATGTTGAAGTAACAGTGTGTTCTCCAAATATGTAACATTTCACAGAGAATTAGTAGTGTTGAAGCAGTTCATCACTGTTCATTCTTTGAGAAATGCAGTTTTTACCCAAAATTCATACTTGTTCTTACCAGTTAGTTCCCATGAAAAGTAGAGCAAATGCAGCATTTCAGTGAATCACTGCTACACAAGTGTTCAAACTGAAGGCATTACTGTAGAAACAACATACATTCCTTTGTACTGAAACAGGTACATGTAGTAATGTTAGGTACTACTACAAAATGTTGAAGTAACAGTGTGTTCTCCAAATATGTAACATTTCACAGAGAATTAGTAGTGTTGAAGCAGTTCATCACTGTTCATTCTTTGAGAAATGCAGTTTTTACCCAAAATTCATACTTGTTCTTACAAGTTAGTTCCCATGAAAAGTAGAGCAAATGCAGCATTTCAGTGAATCACTGCTACACAAGTGTTCAAACTGAAGGCATTACTGTGGAAACAACATACATTCCTTTGTACTGAAACAGGTACATGTAGTAATGTTAGGTACTACTACAAAATGTTGAAGTAACAGTGTGTTCTCCAAATATGTAACATTTCACAGAGAATTAGTAGTGTTTGAAGCAGTTCATCACTGTTCATTCTTTGAGAAATGCAGTTTTTACCCAAAATTCATACTTGTTCTTACCAGTTAGTTCCCATGAAAAGTAGAGCAAATGCAGAATTTCAGTGAATCACTGCTACACAAGTGTTCAAACTGAAGGCATTACTGTAGAAACAACATACATTCCTTTGTACTGAAACAGGTACATGTAGTAATGTTAGGTACTACTACAAAATGTTGAAGTAACAGTGTGTTCTCCAAATATGTAACATTTCACAGAGAATTAGTAGTGTTGAAGCAGTTCATCACTGTTCATTCTTTGAGAAATGCAGTTTTTACCCAAAATTCATACTTGTTCTTACAAGTTAGTTCCCATGAAAAGTAGAGCAAATGCAGCATTTCAGTGAATCACTGCTACACAAGTGTTCAAACTGAAGGCATTACTGTAGAAACAACATACATTCCTTTGTACTGGAACAGGTACATGTAGTAATGTTAGGTACTACTACAAAATGTTGAAGTAACAGTGTGTTCTCCAAATATGTAACATTTCACAGAGAATTAGTAGTGTTTGAAGCAGTTCATCACTGTTCATTCTTTGAGAAATGCAGTTTTTACCCAAAATTCATACTTGTTCTTACCAGTTAGTTCCCATGAAAAGTAGAGCAAATGCAGCATTTCAGTGAATCACTGCTACACAAGTGTTCAAACTGAAGGCATTACTGTAGAAACAACATACATTCCTTTGTACTGAAACAGGTACATGTAGTAATGTTAGGTACTACTACAAAATGTTGAAGTAACAGTGTGTTCTCCAAATATGTAACATTTCACAGAGAATTAGTAGTGTTGAAGCAGTTCATCACTGTTCATTCTTTGAGAAATGCAGTTTTTACCCAAAATTCATACTTGTTCTTACAAGTTAGTTCCCATGAAAAGTAGAGCAAATGCAGCATTTCAGTGAATCACTGCTACACAAGTGTTCAAACTGAAGGCATTACTGTAGAAACAACATACATTCCTTTGTACTGAAACAGGTACATGTAGTAATGTTAGGTACTACTACAAAATGTTGAAGTAACAGTGTGTTCTCCAAATATGTAACATTTCACAGAGAATTAGTAGTGTTGAAGCAGTTCATCACTGTTCATTCTTTGAGAAATGCAGTTTTTACCCCAAAATTCATACTTGTTCTTACAAGTTAGTTCCCATGAAAAGTAGAGCAAATGCAGCATTTCAGTGAATCACTGCTACACAAGTGTTCAAACTGAAGGCATTACTGTAGAAACAACATACATTCCTTTGTACTGAAACAGGTACATGTAGTAATGTTAGGTACTACTACAAAATGTTGAAGTAACAGTGTGTTCTCCAAATATGTAACATTTCACAGAGAATTAGTAGTGTTGAAGCAGTTCATCACTGTTCATTCTTTGAGAAATGCAGTTTTTACCCAAAATTCATACTTGTTCTTACCAGTTAGTTCCCATGAAAAGTAGAGCAAATGCAGAATTTCAGTGAATCACTGCTACACAAGTGTTCAAACTGAAGGCATTACTGTAGAAACAACATACATTCCTTTGTACTGAAACAGGTACATGTAGTAATGTTAGGTACTACTACAAAATGTTGAAGTAACAGTGTGTTCTCCAAATATGTAACATTTCACAGAGAATTAGTAGTGTTGAAGCAGTTCATCACTGTTCATTCTTTGAGAAATGCAGTTTTTACCCAAAATTCATACTTGTTCTTACAAGTTAGTTCCCATGAAAAGTAGAGCAAATGCAGCATTTCAGTGAATCACTGCTACACAAGTGTTCAAACTGAAGGCATTACTGTAGAAACAACATACATTCCTTTGTACTGGAAACAGGTACATGTAGTAATGTTAGGTACTACTACAAAATGTTGAAGTAACAGTGTGTTCTCCAAATATGTAACATTTCACAGAGAATTAGTAGTGTTGAAGCAGTTCATCACTGTTCATTCTTTGAGAAATGCAGTTTTTACCCAAAAATTCATACTTGTTCTTACAAGTTAGTTCCCATGAAAAGTAGAGCAAATGCAGCATTTCAGTGAATCACTGCTACACAAGTGTTCAAACTGAAGGCATTACTGTAGAAACAACATACATTCCTTTGTACTGAAACAGGTACATGTAGTAATGTTAGGTACTACTACAAAATGTTGAAGTAACAGTGTGTTCTCCAAATATGTAACATTTCACAGAGAATTAGTAGTGTTGAAGCAGTTCATCACTGTTCATTCTTTGAGAAATGCAGTTTTTACCCAAAATTCATACTTGTTCTTACAAGTTAGTTCCCATGAAAAGTAGAGCAAATGCAGCATTTCAGTGAATCACTGCTACACAAGTGTTCAAACTGAAGGCATTACTGTAGAAACAACATACATTCCTTTGTACTGAAACAGGTACATGTAGTAATGTTAGGTACTACTACAAAATGTTGAAGTAACAGTGTGTTCTCCAAATATGTAACATTTCACAGAGAATTAGTAGTGTTGAAGCAGTTCATCACTGTTCATTCTTTGAGAAATGCAGTTTTTACCCAAAATTCATACTTGTTCTTACAAGTTAGTTCCCATGAAAAGTAGAGCAAATGCAGCATTTCAGTGAATCACTGCTACACAAGTGTTCAAACTGAAGGCATTACTGTAGAAACAACATACATTCCTTTGTACTGAAACAGGTACATGTAGTAATGTTAGGTACTACTACAAAATGTTGAAGTAACAGTGTGTTCTCCAAATATGTAACATTTCACAGAGAATTAGTAGTGTTGAAGCAGTTCATCACTGTTCATTCTTTGAGAAATGCAGTTTTTACCCAAAATTCATACTTGTTCTTACAAGTTAGTTCCCATGAAAAGTAGAGCAAATGCAGCATTTCAGTGAATCACTGCTACACAAGTGTTCAAACTGAAGGCATTACTGTAGAAACAACATACATTCCTTTGTACTGAAACAGGTACATGTAGTAATGTTAGGTACTACTACAAAATGTTGAAGTAACAGTGTGTTCTCCAAATATGTAACATTTCACAGAGAATTAGTAGTGTTGAAGCAGTTCATCACTGTTCATTCTTTGAGAAATGCAGTTTTTACCCAAAATTCATACTTGTTCTTACAAGTTAGTTCCCATGAAAAGTAGAGCAAATGCAGCATTTCAGTGAATCACTGCTACACAAGTGTTCAAACTGAAGGCATTACTGTAGAAACAACATACATTCCTTTGTACTGAAACAGGTACATGTAGTAATGTTAGGTACTACTACAAAATGTTGAAGTAACAGTGTGTTCTCCAAATATGTAACATTTCACAGAGAATTAGTAGTGTTGAAGCAGTTCATCACTGTTCATTCTTTGAGAAATGCAGTTTTTACCCAAAATTCATACTTGTTCTTACCAGTTAGTTCCCATGAAAAGTAGAGCAAATGCAGCATTTCAGTGAATCACTGCTACACAAGTGTTCAAACTGAAGGCATTACTGTAGAAACAACATACATTCCTTTGTACTGAAACAGGTACATGTAGTAATGTTAGGTACTACTACAAAATGTTGAAGTAACAGTGTGTTCTCCAAATATGTAACATTTCACAGAGAATTAGTAGTGTTGAAGCAGTTCATCACTGTTCATTCTTTGAGAAATGCAGTTTTTACCCAAAATTCATACTTGTTCTTACAAGTTAGTTCCCATGAAAAGTAGAGCAAATGCAGCATTTCAGTGAATCACTGCTACACAAGTGTTCAAACTGAAGGCATTACTGTAGAAACAACATACATTCCTTTGTACTGAAACAGGTACATGTAGTAATGTTAGGTACTACTACAAAATGTTGAAGTAACAGTGTGTTCTCCAAATATGTAACATTTCACAGAGAATTAGTAGTGTTGAAGCAGTTCATCACTGTTCATTCTTTGAGAAATGCAGTTTTTACCCAAAATTCATACTTGTTCTTACAAGTTAGTTCCCATGAAAAGTAGAGCAAATGCAGCATTTCAGTGAATCAATGCTACACAAGTGTTCAAACTGAAGGCATTACTGTGGAAACAACATACATTCCTTTGTACTGAAACAGGTACATGTAGTAATGTTAGGTACTATTACAAAATGTTGAAGTAACAGTGTGTTCTCCAAATATGTAACATTTCACAGAGAATTAGTAGTGTTGAAGCAGTTCATCACTGTTCATTCTTTGAGAAATGCAGTTTTTACCCAAAATTCATACTTGTTCTTACAAGTTAGTTCCCATGAAAAGTAGAGCAAATGCAGCATTTCAGTGAATCACTGCTACACAAGTGTTCAAACTGAAGGCATTACTGTAGAAACAACATACATTCCTTTGTACTGAAACAGGTACATGTAGTAATGTTAGGTACTACTACAAAATGTTGAAGTAACAGTGTGTTCTCCAAATATGTAACATTTCACAGAGAATTAGTAGTGTTGAAGCAGTTCATCACTGTTCATTCTTTGAGAAATGCAGTTTTTACCCAAAATTCATACTTGTTCTTACAAGTTAGTTCCCATGAAAAGTAGAGCAAATGCAGCATTTCAGTGAATCAATGCTACACAAGTGTTCAAACTGAAGGCATTACTGTAGAAACAACATACATTCCTTTGTACTGAAACAGGTACATGTAGTAATGTTAGGTACTACTACAAAATGTTGAAGTAACAGTGTGTTCTCCAAATATGTAACATTTCACAGAGAATTAGTAGTGTTGATGCAGTTCATCACTGTTCATTCTTTGAGAAATGCAGTTTTTACCCAAAATTCATACTTGTTCTTACAAGTTAGTTCCCATGAAAAGTAGAGCAAATGCAGCATTTCAGTGAATCAATGCTACACAAGTGTTCAAACTGAAGGCATTACTGTAGAAACAACATACATACCTTTGTACTGAAACAGGTACATGTAGTAATGTTAGGTACTATTACAAAATGTTGAAGTAACAGTGTGTTCTCCAAATATGTAACATTTCACAGAGAATTAGTAGTGTTGAAGCAGTTCATCACTGTTCATTCTTTGAGAAATGCAGTTTTTACCCAAAATTCATACTTGTTCTTACAAGTTAGTTCCCATGAAAAGTAGAGCAAATGCAGCATTTCAGTGAATCACTGCTACACAAGTGTTCAAACTGAAGGCATTACTGTAGAAACAACATACATTCCTTTGTACTGAAACAGGTACATGTAGTAATGTTAGGTACTACTACAAAATGTTGAAGTAACAGTGTGTTCTCCAAATATGTAACATTTCACAGAGAATTAGTAGTGTTGAAGCAGTTCATCACTGTTTATTCTTTGAGAAATGCAGTTTTTCACCCAAAATTCATACTTGTTCTTACAAGTTAGTTCCCATGAAAAGTAGAGCAAATGCAGCATTTCAGTGAATCACTGCTACACAAGTGTTCAAACTGAAGGCATTACTGTAGGAAAACATACATTCCTTTGTACTGAAACAGGTACATGTAGTAATGTTAGGTACTACTACAAAATGTTGAAGTAACAGTGTGTTCTCCAAATATGTAACATTTCACAGAGAATTAGTAGTGTTGAAGCAGTTCATCACTGTTCATTCTTTGAGAAATGCAGTTTTTACCCAAAATTCATACTTGTTCTTACAAGTTAGTTCCCATGAAAAGTAGAGCAAATGCAGCATTTCAGTGAATCAATGCTACACAAGTGTTCAAACTGAAAGCATTACTGTGGAAACAACATACATACCTTTGTACTGAAACAGGTACATGTAGTAATGTTAGGTACTATTACAAAATGTTGAAGTAACAGTGTGTTCTCCAAATATGTAACATTTCACAGAGAATTAGTAGTGTTTGAAGCAGTTCATCACTGTTCATTCTTTGAGAAATGCAGTTTTTACCCAAAATTCATACTTGTTCTTACCAGTTAGTTCCCATGAAAAGTAGAGCAAATGCAGCATTTCAGTGAATCACTGCTACACAAGTGTTCAAACTGAAGGCATTGCTGTAGAAACAACATACATTCCTTTGTACTGAAACAGGTACATGTAGTAATGTTAGGTACTACTACAAAATGTTGAAGTAACAGTGTGTTCTCCAAATATGTAACATTTCACAGAGAATTAGTAGTGTTGAAGCAGTTCATCACTGTTCATTCTTTGAGAAATGCAGTTTTTATCCCAAAATTCATACTTGTTCTTACCAGTTAGTTCCCATGAAAAGTAGAGCAAATGCAGCATTTCAGTGAATCACTGCTACACAAGTGTTCAAACTGAAGGCATTACTGTAGAAACAACATACATTCCTTTGTACTGAAACAGGTACATGTAGTAATGTTAGGTACTACTACAAAATGTTGAAGTAACAGTGTGTTCTCCAAATATGTAACATTTCACAGAGAATTAGTAGTGTTGAAGCAGTTCATCACTGTTCATTCTTTGAGAAATGCAGTTTTTACCCAAAATTCATACTTGTTCTTACCAGTTAGTTCCCATGAAAAGTAGAGCAAATGCAGCATTTCAGTGAATCACTGCTACACAAGTGTTCAAACTGAAGGCATTACTGTAGAAACAACATACATTCCTTTGTACTGAAACAGGTACATGTAGTAATGTTAGGTACTACTACAAAATGTTGAAGTAACAGTGTGTTCTCCAAATATGTAACATTTCACAGAGAATTAGTAGTGTTGAAGCAGTTCATCACTGTTTCATTCTTTGAGAAATGCAGTTTTTACCCCAAAATTCATACTTGTTCTTACAAGTTAGTTCACATGAAAAGTAGAGCAAATGCAGCATTTCAGTGAATCACTGCTACACAAGTGTTCAAACTGAAGGCATTACTGTAGAAACAACATACATTCCTTTGTACTGAAACAGGTACATGTAGTAATGTTAGGTACTACTACAAAATGTTGAAGTAACAGTGTGTTCTCCAAATATGTAACATTTCACAGAGAATTAGTAGTGTTGAAGCAGTTCATCACTGTTCATTCTTTGAGAAATGCAGTTTTTCACCCAAAATTCATACTTGTTCTTACAAGTTAGTTCCCATGAAAAGTAGAGCAAATGCAGCATTTCAGTGAATCAATGCTACACAAGTGTTCAAACTGAAAGCATTACTGTGGAAACAACATACATACCTTTGGTACTGAAACAGGTACATGTAGTAATGTTAGGTACTATTACAAAATGTTGAAGTAACAGTGTGTTCTCCAAATATGTAACATTTCACAGAGAATTAGTAGTGTTTGAAGCAGTTCATCACTGTTCATTCTTTGAGAAATGCAGTTTTTACCCAAAATTCATACTTGTTCTTACCAGTTAGTTCCCATGAAAAGTAGAGCAAATGCAGCATTTCAGTGAATCACTGCTACACAAGTGTTCAAACTGAAGGCATTACTGTAGAAACAACATACATTCCTTTGTACTGAAACAGGTACATGTAGTAATGTTAGGTACTACTACAAAATGTTGAAGTAACAGTGTGTTCTCCAAATATGTAACATTTCACAGAGAATTAGTAGTGTTGAAGCAGTTCATCACTGTTCATTCTTTGAGAAATGCAGTTTTTACCCAAAATTCATACTTGTTCTTACCAGTTAGTTCCCATGAAAAGTAGAGCAAATGCAGCATTTCAGTGAATCACTGCTACACAAGTGTTCAAACTGAAGGCATTACTGTGGAAACAACATACATTCCTTTGTACTGAAACAGGTACATGTAGTAATGTTAGGTACTACTACAAAATGTTGAAGTAACAGTGTGTTCTCCAAATATGTAACATTTCACAGAGAATTAGTAGTGTTGAAGCAGTTCATCACTGTTCATTCTTTGAGAAATGCAGTTTTTACCCAAAATTCATACTTGTTCTTACAAGTTAGTTCCCATGAAAAGTAGAGCAAATGCAGCATTTCAGTGAATCACTGCTACACAAGTGTTCAAACTGAAGGCATTACTGTAGAAACAACATACATTCCTTTGTACTGAAACAGGTACATGTAGTAATGTTAGGTACTACTACAAAATGTTGAAGTAACAGTGTGTTCTCCAAATATGTAACATTTCACAGAGAATTAGTAGTGTTGAAGCAGTTCATCACTGTTCATTCTTTGAGAAATGCAGTTTTTACCCAAAATTCATACTTGTTCTTACAAGTTAGTTCCCATGAAAAGTAGAGCAAATGCAGCATTTCAGTGAATCACTGCTACACAAGTGTTCAAACTGAAGGCATTACTGTAGAAACAACATACATTCCTTTGTACTGAAACAGGTACATGTAGTAATGTTAGGTACTACTACAAAATGTTGAAGTAACAGTGTGTTCTCCAAATATGTAACATTTCACAGAGAATTAGTAGTGTTGAAGCAGTTCATCACTGTTCATTCTTTGAGAAATGCAGTTTTTACCCAAAATTCATACTTGTTCTTACAAGTTAGTTCCCATGAAAAGTAGAGCAAATGCAGCATTTCAGTGAATCAATGCTACACAAGTGTTCAAACTGAAAGGCATTACTGTGGAAACAACATACATTCCTTTGTACTGAAACAGGTACATGTAGTAATGTTAGGTACTACTACAAAATGTTGAAGTAACAGTGTGTTCTCCAAATATGTAACATTTCACAGAGAATTAGTAGTGTTGAAGCAGTTCATCACTGTTCATTCTTTGAGAAATGCAGTTTTTACCCAAAATTCATACTTGTTCTTACCAGTTAGTTCCCATGAAAAGTAGAGCAAATGCAGCATTTCAGTGAATCACTGCTACACAAGTGTTCAAACTGAAGGCATTACTGTAGAAACAACATACATTCCTTTGTACTGAAACAGGTACATGTAGTAATGTTAGGTACTACTACAAAATGTTGAAGTAACAGTGTGTTCTCCAAATATGTAACATTTCACAGAGAATTAGTAGTGTTGAAGCAGTTCATCACTGTTCATTCTTTGAGAAATGCAGTTTTTACCCAAAATTCATACTTGTTCTTACAAGTTAGTTCCCATGAAAAGTAGAGCAAATGCAGCATTTCAGTGAATCACTGCTACACAAGTGTTCAAACTGAAGGCATTACTGTAGAAACAACATACATTCCTTTGTACTGAAACAGGTACATGTAGTAATGTTAGGTACTACTACAAAATGTTGAAGTAACAGTGTGTTCTCCAAATATGTAACATTTCACAGAGAATTAGTAGTGTTGAAGCAGTTCATCACTGTTCATTCTTTGAGAAATGCAGTTTTTACCCAAAATTCATACTTGTTCTTACAAGTTAGTTCCCATGAAAAGTAGAGCAAATGCAGCATTTCAGTGAATCAATGCTACACAAGTGTTCAAACTGAAGGCATTACTGTAGAAACAACATACATTCCTTTGTACTGAAACAGGTACATGTAGTAATGTTAGGTACTACTACAAAATGTTGAAGTAACAGTGTGTTCTCCAAATATGTAACATTTCACAGAGAATTAGTAGTGTTGAAGCAGTTCATCACTGTTCATTCTTTGAGAAATGCAGTTTTTACCCAAAATTCATACTTGTTCTTACAAGTTAGTTCCCATGAAAAGTAGAGCAAATGCAGCATTTCAGTGAATCACTGCTACACAAGTGTTCAAACTGAAGGCATTACTGTAGAAACAACATACATTCCTTTGTACTGAAACAGGTACATGTAGTAATGTTAGGTACTACTACAAAATGTTGAAGTAACAGTGTGTTCTCCAAATATGTAACATTTCACAGAGAATTAGTAGTGTTGAAGCAGTTCATCACTGTTCATTCTTTGAGAAATGCAGTTTTTACCCAAAATTCATACTTGTTCTTACAAGTTAGTTCCCATGAAAAGTAGAGCAAATGCAGCATTTCAGTGAATCAATGCTACACAAGTGTTCAAACTGAAGGCATTACTGTGGAAACAACATACATTCCTTTGTACTGAAACAGGTACATGTAGTAATGTTAGGTACTACTACAAAATGTTGAAGTAACAGTGTGTTCTCCAAATATGTAACATTTCACAGAGAATTAGTAGTGTTGAAGCAGTTCATCACTGTTCATTCTTTGAGAAATGCAGTTTTTACCCAAAATTCATACTTGTTCTTACAAGTTAGTTCCCATGAAAAGTAGAGCAAATGCAGCATTTCAGTGAATCACTGCTACACAAGTGTTCAAACTGAAGGCATTACTGTAGAAACAACATACATTCCTTTGTACTGAAACAGGTACATGTAGTAATGTTAGGTACTACTACAAAATGTTGAAGTAACAGTGTGTTCTCCAAATATGTAACATTTCACAGAGAATTAGTAGTGTTGAAGCAGTTCATCACTGTTCATTCTTTGAGAAATGCAGTTTTTACCCAAAATTCATACTTGTTCTTACAAGTTAGTTCCCATGAAAAGTAGAGCAAATGCAGCATTTCAGTGAATCAATGCTACACAAGTGTTCAAACTGAAGGCATTACTGTAGAAACAACATACATTCCTTTGTACTGAAACAGGTACATGTAGTAATGTTAGGTACTACTACAAAATGTTGAAGTAACAGTGTGTTCTCCAAATATGTAACATTTCACAGAGAATTAGTAGTGTTGAAGCAGTTCATCACTGTTCATTCTTTGAGAAATGCAGTTTTTACCCAAAATTCATACTTGTTCTTACAAGTTAGTTCCCATGAAAAGTAGAGCAAATGCAGCATTTCAGTGAATCAATGCTACACAAGTGTTCAAACTGAAGGCATTACTGTAGAAACAACATACATTCCTTTGTACTGAAACAGGTACATGTAGTAATGTTAGGTACTACTACAAAATGTTGAAGTAACAGTGTGTTCTCCAAATATGTAACATTTCACAGAGAATTAGTAGTGTTGAAGCAGTTCATCACTGTTCATTCTTTGAGAAATGCAGTTTTTACCCAAAATTCATACTTGTTCTTACAAGTTAGTTCCCATGAAAAGTAGAGCAAATGCAGCATTTCAGTGAATCAATGCTACAGAAGTGTTCAAACTGAAGGCATTACTGTGGAAAAAACATACATACCTTTGTACTGAAACAGGTACATGTAGTAATGTTAGGTACTATTACAAAATGTTGAAGTAACAGTGTGTTCTCCAAATATGTAACATTTCACAGAGAATTAGTAGTGTTGAAGCAGTTCATCACTGTTCATTCTTTGAGAAATGCAGTTTTTACCCAAAATTCATACTTGTTCTTACAAGTTAGTTCACATGAAAAGTAGAGCAAATGCAGCATTTCAGTGAATCACTGCTACACAAGTGTTCAAACTGAAGGCATTACTGTAGAAACAACATACATTCCTTTGTACTGAAACAGGTACATGTAGTAATGTTAGGTACTACTACAAAATGTTGAAGTAACAGTGTGTTCTCCAAATATGTAACATTTCACAGAGAATTAGTAGTGTTGAAGCAGTTCATCACTGTTCATTCTTTGAGAAATGCAGTTTTTACCCAAAATTCATACTTGTTCTTACAAGTTAGTTCCCATGAAAAGTAGAGCAAATGCAGCATTTCAGTGAATCAATGCTACACAAGTGTTCAAACTGAAGGCATTACTGTAGAAACAACATACATTCCTTTGTACTGAAACAGGTACATGTAGTAATGTTAGGTACTACTACAAAATGTTGAAGTAACAGTGTGTTCTCCAAATATGTAACATTTCACAGAGAATTAGTAGTGTTGAAGCAGTTCATCACTGTTCATTCTTTGAGAAATGCAGTTTTTACCCAAAATTCATACTTGTTCTTACAAGTTAGTTCCCATGAAAAGTAGAGCAAATGCAGCATTTCAGTGAATCAATGCTACACAAGTGTTCAAACTGAAAGGCATTACTGTAGAAACAACATACATACCTTTGTACTGAAACAGGTACATGTAGTAATGTTAGGTACTATTACAAAATGTTGAAGTAACAGTGTGTTCTCCAAATATGTAACATTTCACAGAGAATTAGTAGTGTTGAAGCAGTTCATCACTGTTCATTCTTTGAGAAATGCAGTTTTTACCCAAAATTCATACTTGTTCTTACAAGTTAGTTCCCATGAAAAGTAGAGCAAATGCAGCATTTCAGTGAATCACTGCTACACAAGTGTTCAAACTGAAGGCATTACTGTAGAAACAACATACATTCCTTTGTACTGAAACAGGTACATGTAGTAATGTTAGGTACTACTACAAAATGTTGAAGTAACAGTGTGTTCTCCAAATATGTAACATTTCACAGAGAATTAGTAGTGTTGAAGCAGTTCATCACTGTTCATTCTTTGAGAAATGCAGTTTTTACCCAAAATTCATACTTGTTCTTACAAGTTAGTTCCCATGAAAAGTAGAGCAAATGCAGCATTTCAGTGAATCAATGCTACACAAGTGTTCAAACTGAAGGCATTACTGTAGAAACAACATACATTCCTTTGTACTGAAACAGGTACATGTAGTAATGTTAGGTACTACTACAAAATGTTGAAGTAACAGTGTGTTCTCCAAATATGTAACATTTCACAGAGAATTAGTAGTGTTGAAGCAGTTCATCACTGTTCATTCTTTGAGAAATGCAGTTTTTACCCAAAATTCATACTTGTTCTTACAAGTTAGTTCCCATGAAAAGTAGAGCAAATGCAGCATTTCAGTGAATCAATGCTACACAAGTGTTCAAACTGAATGCATTACTGTAGAAACAACATACATACCTTTGGTACTGAAACAGGTACATGTAGTAATGTTAGGTACTATTACAAAATGTTGAAGTAACAGTGTGTTCTCCAAATATGTAACATTTCACAGAGAATTAGTAGTGTTGAAGCAGTTCATCACTGTTCATTCTTTGAGAAATGCAGTTTTTACCCAAAATTCATACTTGTTCTTACAAGTTAGTTCACATGAAAAGTAGAGCAAATGCAGCATTTCAGTGAATCACTGCTACACAAGTGTTCAAACTGAAGGCATTACTGTAGAAACAACATACATTCCTTTGTACTGAAACAGGTACATGTAGTAATGTTAGGTACTACTACAAAATGTTGAAGTAACAGTGTGTTCTCCAAATATGTAACATTTCACAGAGAATTAGTAGTGTTGAAGCAGTTCATCACTGTTTATTCTTTGAGAAATGCAGTTTTCACCCAAAATTCATACTTGTTCTTACAAGTTAGTTCACATGAAAAGTAGAGCAAATGCAGCATTTCAGTGAATCAATGCTACACAAGTGTTCAAACTGAAGGCATTACTGTAGAAACAACATACATTCCTTTGTACTGAAACAGGTACATGTAGTAATGTTAGGTACTACTACAAAATGTTGAAGTAACAGTGTGTTCTCCAAATATGTAACATTTCACAGAGAATTAGTAGTGTTGAAGCAGTTCATCACTGTTCATTCTTTGAGAAATGCAGTTTTTACCCAAAATTCATACTTGTTCTTACAAGTTAGTTCCCATGAAAAGTAGAGCAAATGCAGCATTTCAGTGAATCAATGCTACACAAGTGTTCAAACTGAAGGCATTACTGTAGAAACAACATACATTCCTTTGTACTGAAACAGGTACATGTAGTAATGTTAGGTACTATTACAAAATGTTGAAGTAACAGTGTGTTCTCCAAATATGTAACATTTCACAGAGAATTAGTAGTGTTGAAGCAGTTCATCACTGTTCATTCTTTGAGAAATGCAGTTTTTACCCAAAATTCATACTTGTTCTTACAAGTTAGTTCACATGAAAAGTAGAGCAAATGCAGCATTTCAGTGAATCACTGCTACACAAGTGTTCAAACTGAACGCATTACTGTAGAAACAACATACATACCTTTGTACTGAAACAGGTACATGTAGTAATGTTAGGTACTACTACAAAATGTTGAAGTAACAGTGTGTTCTCCAAATATGTAACATTTCACAGAGAATTAGTAGTGTTGAAGCAGTTCATCACTGTTTATTCTTTGAGAAATGCAGTTTTTCACCCAAAATTCATACTTGTTCTTACAAGTTAGTTCACATGAAAAGTAGAGCAAATGCAGCATTTCAGTGAATCAATGCTACACAAGTGTCCAAACTGAAGGCATTACGGTAGAAACAAAATACATTCCTTTGTACTGAAACAGGTACTGTAGTAATGTTAGGTACTACTACAAAATGTTGAAGTAACAGTGTGTTCTCCAAATATGTAACATTTCACAGAGAATTAGTAGTGTTGATGCAGTTCATCACTGTTCCTTCTTTGAGAAATGCAGTTTTTACCCAAAATTCATACTTGTTCCTACAACTTAGTTCCCATGAAAAGTAGAGCAAATGCAGCATTTCAGTGAACCAATGCTACACAAGTGTTCAAACCGAATGCATTACTGTAGAAACAACATACATTCCTTGGTACTGAAACAGGTACATGTAGTAATGTTAGGTACTATTACAAAATGTTGAAGTAACAGTGTGTTCTCCAAATATGTAACATTTCACAGAGATTTAGTAGTGTTGAAGCAGTTCATCACTGTTCATTCTTTGAGAAATGCAGTTTTTACCCAAAATTCTTACTTGTTCTTACAAGTTAGTTCACAAGAAAAGTAGAGCAAATGCAGCATTTCAGTGAATCACTGCTACACAAGTGTTCAAACGGAACGCATTACTGTGGAAACAACATACATACCTTTGTACTGAAACAGGTACATGTAGTAATGTTAGGTACTACTACAAAATGTTGAAGTAACAGTGTGTTCTCCAAATATGTAACATTTCACAGAGAATTAGTAGTGTTGAAGCAGTTCATCACTGTTTATTCTTTGAGAAATGCAGTTTTTCACCCAAAATTCATACTTGTTCTTACAAGTTAGTTCACATGAAAAGTAGAGCAAATGCAGCATTTCAGTGAATCAATGCTACACAAGTGTCCAAACTGAAGGCATTACGGTAGAAACAAAATACATTCCTTTGTACTGAAACAGGTACTGTAGTAATGTTAGGTACTACTACAAAATGTTGAAGTAACAGTGTGTTCTCCAAATATGTAACATTTCACAGAGAATTAGTAGTGTTGATGCAGTTCATCACTGTTCCTTCTTTGAGAAATGCAGTTTTTACCCAAAATTCATACTTGTTCCTACAACTTAGTTCCCATGAAAAGTAGAGCAAATGCAGCATTTCAGTGAACCAATGCTACACAAGTGTTCAAACCGAATGCATTACTGTGGAAACAACATACATACCTTTGGTACTGAAACAGGTACATGTAGTAATGTTAGGTACTATTACAAAATGTTGAAGTAACAGTGTGTTCTCCAAATATGTAACATTTCACAGAGATTTAGTAGTGTTGAAGCACTTCATCACTGTTCATTCTTTGAGAAATGCAGTTTTTACCCAAAATTCTTACTTGTTCTTACAAGTTAGTTCACAAGAAAAGTAGAGCAAATGCAGCATTTCAGTGAATCACTGCTACACAAGTGTTCAAACGGAACGCATTACTGTGGAAACAACATACATACCTTTGTACTGAAACAGGTACATGTAGTAATGTTAGGTACTACTACAAAATGTTGAAGTAACAGTGTGTTCTCCAAATATGTAACATTTCACAGAGAATTAGTAGTGTTGAAGCAGTTCATCACTGTTTATTCTTTGAGAAATGCAGTTTTTCACCCAAAATTCATACTTGTTCTTACAAGTTAGTTCACATGAAAAGTAGAGCAAATGCAGCATTTCAGTGAATCAATGCTACACAAGTGTCCAAACTGAAGGCATTACGGTAGAAACAAAATACATTCCTTTGTACTGAAACAGGTACATGTAGTAATGTTAGGTACTACTACAAAATGTTGAAGTAACAGTGTGTTCTCCAAATATGTAACATTTCACAGAGAATTAGTAGTGTTGATGCAGTTCATCACTGTTCCTTCTTTGAGAAATGCAGTTTTTACCCAAAATTCATACTTGTTCCTACAACTTAGTTCCCATGAAAAGTAGAGCAAATGCAGCATTTCAGTGAACCAATGCTACACAAGTGTTCAAACCGAATGCATTACTGTGGAAACAACATACATACCTTGGTACTGAAACAGGTACATGTAGTAATGTTAGGTACTATTACAAAATGTTGAAGTAACAGTGTGTTCTCCAAATATGTAACATTTCACAGAGTTTAGTAGTGTTGAAGCACTTCATCACTGTTCATTCTTTGAGAAATGCAGTTTTTACCCAAAATTCTTACTTGTTCTTACAAGTTAGTTCACAAGAAAAGTAGAGCAAATGCAGCATTTCAGTGAATCACTGCTACACAAGTGTTCAAACGGAACGCATTACTGTGGAAACAACATACATACCTTTGTACTGAAACAGGTACATGTAGTAATGTTAGGTACTACTACAAAATGTTGAAGTAACAGTGTGTTCTCCAAATATGTAACATTTCACAGAGAATTAGTAGTGTTGAAGCAGTTCATCACTGTTTATTCTTTGAGAAATGCAGTTTTTCACCCAAAATTCATACTTGTTCTTACAAGTTAGTTCACATGAAAAGTAGAGCAAATGCAGCATTTCAGTGAATCAATGCTACACAAGTGTCCAAACTGAAGGCATTACGGTAGAAACAAAATACATTCCTTTGTACTGAAACAGGTACATGTAGTAATGTTAGGTACTACTACAAAATGTTGAAGTAACAGTGTGTTCTCCAAATATGTAACATTTCACAGAGAATTAGTAGTGTTGATGCAGTTCATCACTGTTCCTTCTTTGAGAAATGCAGTTTTTTACCCAAAATTCATACTTGTTCCTACAACTTAGTTCCCATGAAAAGTAGAGCAAATGCAGCATTTCAGTGAACCAATGCTACACAAGTGTTCAAACCGAATGCATTACTGTGGAAACAACATACATACCTTGGTACTGAAACAGGTACATGTAGTAATGTTAGGTACTATTACAAAATGTTGAAGTAACAGTGTGTTCTCCAAATATGTAACATTTCACAGAGTATTAGTAGTGTTGAAGCACTTCATCACTGTTCATTCTTTGAGAAATGCAGTTTTTACCCAAAATTCTTACTTGTTCTTACAAGTTAGTTCACAAGAAAAGTAGAGCAAATGCAGCATTTCAGTGAATCACTGCTACACAAGTGTTCAAACGGAACGCATTACTGTAGAAACAACATACATACCTTTGTACTGAAACAGGTACATGTAGTAATGTTAGGTACTACTACAAAATGTTGAAGTAACAGTGTGTTCTCCAAATATGTAACATTTCACAGAGAATTAGTAGTGTTGAAGCAGTTCATCACTGTTTCATTCTTTGAGAAATGCAGTTTTTCACCCAAAATTCATACTTGTTCTTACAAGTTAGTTCCCATGAAAAGTAGAGCAAATGCAGCATTTCAGTGAATCAATGCTACACAAGTGTCCAAACTGAAGGCATTACTGGTAGAAACAACATACATTCCTTTGTACTGAAACAGGTACATGTAGTAATGTTAGGTACTACTACAAAATGTTGAAGTAACAGTGTGTTCTCCAAATATGTAACATTTCACAGAGAATTAGTAGTGTTGAAGCAGTTCATCACTGTTCATTCTTTGAGAAATGCAGTTTTTACCCAAAATTCATACTTGTTCTTACAAGTTAGTTCCCATGAAAAGTAGAGCAAATGCAGCATTTCAGTGAATCAATGCTACACAAGTGTTCAAACTGAATGCATTACTGTGGAAACAACATACATACCTTTGGTACTGAAACAGGTACATGTAGTAATGTTAGGTACTATTACAAAATGTTGAAGTAACAGTGTGTTCTCCAAATATGTAACATTTCACAGAGAATTAGTAGTGTTGAAGCAGTTCATCACTGTTCATTCTTTGAGAAATGCAGTTTTTACCCAAAATTCATACTTGTTCTTACAAGTTAGTTCACATGAAAAGTAGAGCAAATGCAGCATTTCAGTGAATCACTGCTACACAAGTGTTCAAACTGAACGCATTACTGTAGAAACAACATACATACCTTTGTACTGAAACAGGTACATGTAGTAATGTTAGGTACTACTACAAAATGTTGAAGTAACAGTGTGTTCTCCAAATATGTAACATTTCACAGAGAATTAGTAGTGTTGAAGCAGTTCATCACTGTTTCATTCTTTGAGAAATGCAGTTTTTACCCAAAATTCATACTTGTTCTTACAAGTTAGTTCACATGAAAAGTAGAGCAAATGCAGCATTTCAGTGAATCAATGCTACACAAGTGTTCAAACTGAAGGCATTACTGTAGAAACAAACATACATTCCTTTGTACTGAAACAGGTACATGTAGTAATGTTAGGTACTACTACAAAATGTTGAAGTAACAGTGTGTTCTCCAAATATGTAACATTTCACAGAGAATTAGTAGTGTTGAAGCAGTTCATCACTGTTCCATTCTTTGAGAAATGCAGTTTTTACCCAAAAATTCATACTTGTTCTTACAAGTTAGTTCCCATGAAAAGAAGAGCAAATGCAGCATTTCAGTGAATCAATGCTACACAAGTGTTCAAACCGACTGCATTACTGTGGAAACAACATACATACCTTTGTACTGAAACAGGTACATGTAGTAATGTTAGGTACTATTACAAAATGTTGAAGTAACAGTGTGTTCTCCAAATATGTAACATTTCACAGAGAATTAGTAGTGTTGAAGCAGTTCATCACTGTTCATTCTTTGAGAAATGCAGTTTTTACCCAAAATTCATACTTGTTCTTACAAGTTAGTTCACATGAAAAGTAGAGCAAATGCAGCATTTCAGTGAATCACTGCTACACAAGTGTTCAAACTGAACGCATTACTGTGGAAACAACATACATACCTTTGTACTGAAACAGGTACATGTAGTAATGTTAGGTACTACTACAAAATGTTGAAGTAACAGTGTGTTCTCCAAATATGTAACATTTCACAGAGAATTAGTAGTGTTGAAGCAGTTCATCACTGTTCATTCTTTGAGAAATGCAGTTTTTACCCAAAATTCATACTTGTTCTTACAAGTTAGTTCCCATGAAAAGTAGAGCAAATGCAGCATTTCAGTGAATCAATGCTACACAAGTGTTCAAACTGAAGGCATTACTGTAGAAACAACATACATTCCTTTGTACTGAAACAGGTACATGTAGTAATGTTAGGTACTACTACAAAATGTTGAAGTAACAGTGTGTTCTCCAAATATGTAACATTTCACAGAGAATTAGTAGTGTTGAAGCAGTTCATCACTGTTCATTCTTTGAGAAATGCAGTTTTTACCCAAAATTCATACTTGTTCTTACAAGTTAGTTCACATGAAAAGTAGAGCAAATGCAGCATTTCAGTGAATCAATGCTACACAAGTGTTCAAACTGAAGGCATTACTGTAGAAACAACATACATTCCTTTGTACTGAAACAGGTACATGTAGTAATGTTAGGTACTACTACAAAATGTTGAAGTAACAGTGTGTTCTCCAAATATGTAACATTTCACAGAGAATTAGTAGTGTTGAAGCAGTTCATCACTGTTCATTCTTTGAGAAATGCAGTTTTTACCCAAAATTCATACTTGTTCTTACAAGTTAGTTCCCATGAAAAGTAGAGCAAATGCAGCATTTCAGTGAATCAATGCTACACAAGTGTTCAAACTGAAAGCATTACTGTGGAAACAACATACATACCTTTGGTACTGAAACAGGTACATGTAGTAATGTTAGGTACTATTACAAAATGTTGAAGTAACAGTGTGTTCTCCAAATATGTAACATTTCACAGAGAATTAGTAGTGTTGAAGCAGTTCATCACTGTTCATTCTTTGAGAAATGCAGTTTTTACCCAAAATTCATACTTGTTCTTACAAGTTAGTTCACATGAAAAGTAGAGCAAATGCAGCATTTCAGTGAATCACTGCTACACAAGTGTTCAAACTGAAGGCATTACTGTAGAAACAACATACATTCCTTTGTACTGAAACAGGTACATGTAGTAATGTTAGGTACTACTACAAAATGTTGAAGTAACAGTGTGTTCTCCAAATATGTAACATTTCACAAAGAATTAGTAGTGTTGAAGCAGTTCATCACTGTTGATTCTTTGAGAAATGCAGTTTTTATCCCAAAATTCATACTTGTTCTTACAAGTTAGTTCACATGAAAAGTAGAGCAAATGCAGCATTTCAGTGAATCAATGCTACACAAGTGTCCAAACTGAAGGCATTACGGTAGAAACAACATACATTCCTTTGTACTGAAACAGGTACATGTAGTAATGTTAGGTACTACTACAAAATGTTGAAGTAACAGTGTGTTCTCCAAATATGTAACATTTCACAGAGAATTAGTAGTGTTGATGCAGTTCATCACTGTTCATTCTTTGAGAAATGCAGTTTTTACCCAAAATTCATACTTGTTCTTACAAGTTAGTTCCCATGAAAAGTAGAGCAAATGCAGCATTTCAGTGAATCAATGCTACACAAGTGTTCAAACTGAACGCATTACTGTAGAAACAACATACATACCTTTGGTACTGAAACAGGTACATGTAGTAATGTTAGGTACTATTACAAAATGTTGAAGTAACAGTGTGTTCTCCAAATATGTAACATTTCACAGAGAATTAGTAGTGTTGAAGCAGTTCATCACTGTTCATTCTTTGAGAAATGCAGTTTTTACCCAAAATTCATACTTGTTCTTACAAGTTAGTTCACATGAAAAGTAGAGCAAATGCAGCATTTCAGTGAATCACTGCTACACAAGTGTTCAAACTGAAGGCATTACTGTAGAAACAACATACATTCCTTTGTACTGAAACAGGTACATGTAGTAATGTTAGGTACTACTACAAAATGTTGAAGTAACAGTGTGTTCTCCAAATATGTAACATTTCACAGAGAATTAGTAGTGTTGAAGCAGTTCATCACTGTTCATTCTTTGAGAAATGCAGTTTTTACCCAAAAATTCATACTTGTTCTTACAAGTTAGTTCACATGAAAAGTAGAGCAAATGCAGCATTTCAGTGAATCAATGCTACACAAGTGTTCAAACTGAAGGCATTACTGTAGAAACAAACATACATTCCTTTGTACTGAAACAGGTACATGTAGTAATGTTAGGTACTACTACAAAATGTTGAAGTAACAGTGTGTTCTCCAAATATGTAACATTTCACAGAGAATTAGTAGTGTTGAAGCAGTTCATCACTGTTCATTCTTTGAGAAATGCAGTTTTTACCCAAAATTCATACTTGTTCTTACAAGTTAGTTCCCATGAAAAGTAGAGCAAATGCAGCATTTCAGTGAATCAATGCTACACAAGTGTTCAAACTGAATGCATTACTGTAGAAACAACATACATTCCTTTGTACTGAAACAGGTACATGTAGTAATGTTAGGTACTACTACAAAATGTTGAAGTAACAGTGTGTTCTCCAAATATGTAACATTTCACAGAGAATTAGTAGTGTTGAAGCAGTTCATCACTGTTCATTCTTTGAGAAATGCAGTTTTTACCCAAAAATCATACTTGTTCTTACAAGTTAGTTCACATGAAAAGTAGAGCAAATGCAGCATTTCAGTGAATCACTGCTACACAAGTGTTCAAACTGAAGGCATTACTGTAGAAACAACATACATTCCTTTGTACTGAAACAGGTACATGTAGTAATGTTAGGTACTACTACAAAATGTTGAAGTAACAGTGTGTTCTCCAAATATGTATCATTTCACAGAGAATTAGTAGTGTTGAAGCAGTTCATCACTGTTTCATTCTTTGAGAAATGCAGTTTTTACCCAAAATTCATACTTGTTCTTACAAGTTAGTTCACATGAAAAGTAGAGCAAATGCAGCATTTCAGTGAATCAATGCTACACAAGTGTTCAAACTGAAGGCATTACTGTAGAAACAACATACATTCCTTTGTACTGAAACAGGTACATGTAGTAATGTTAGGTACTACTACAAAATGTTGAAGTAACAGTGTGTTCTCCAAATATGTAACATTTCACAGAGAATTAGTAGTGTTGAAGCAGTTCATCACTGTTCATTCTTTGAGAAATGCAGTTTTTACCCAAAATTCATACTTGTTCTTACAAGTTAGTTCCCATGAAAAGTAGAGCAAATGCAGCATTTCAGTGAATCAATGCTACACAAGTGTTCAAACTGAATGCATTACTGTAGAAACAACATACATTCCTTTGTACTGAAACAGGTACATGTAGTAATGTTAGGTACTATTACAAAATGTTGAAGTAACAGTGTGTTCTCCAAATATGTAACATTTCACAGAGAATTAGTAGTGTTGAAGCAGTTCATCACTGTTTCATTCTTTGAGAAATGCAGTTTTTACCCAAAATTCATACTTGTTCTTACAAGTTAGTTCACATGAAAAGTAGAGCAAATGCAGCATTTCAGTGAATCACTGCTACACAAGTGTTCAAACTGAAGGCATTACTGTAGAAACAACATACATTCCTTTGTACTGAAACAGGTACATGTAGTAATGTTAGGTACTACTACAAAATGTTGAAGTAACAGTGTGTTCTCCAAATATGTAACATTTCACAGAGAATTAGTAGTGTTGAAGCAGTTCATCACTGTTCATTCTTTGAGAAATGCAGTTTTTACCCAAAATTCATACTTGTTCTTACAAGTTAGTTCACATGAAAAGTAGAGCAAATGCAGCATTTCAGTGAATCACTGCTACACAAGTGTTCAAACTGAAGGCATTACTGTAGAAACAACATACATTCCTTTGTACTGAAACAGGTACATGTAGTAATGTTAGGTACTACTACAAAATGTTGAAGTAACAGTGTGTTCTCCAAATATGTAACATTTCACAGAGAATTAGTAGTGTTGAAGCAGTTCATCACTGTTTCATTCTTTGAGAAATGCAGTTTTTACCCAAAATTCATACTTGTTCTTACAAGTTAGTTCACATGAAAAGTAGAGCAAATGCAGCATTTCAGTGAATCAATGCTACACAAGTGTTCAAACTGAAGGCATTACTGTAGAAACAACATACATTCCTTTGTACTGAAACAGGTACATGTAGTAATGTTAGGTACTACTACAAAATGTTGAAGTAACAGTGTGTTCTCCAAATATGTAACATTTCACAGAGAATTAGTAGTGTTGAAGCAGTTCATCACTGTTCATTCTTTGAGAAATGCAGTTTTTACCCAAAATTCATACTTGTTCTTACAAGTTAGTTCCCATGAAAAGTAGAGCAAATGCAGCATTTCAGTGAATCAATGCTACACAAGTGTTCAAACTGAAGGCATTACTGTAGAAACAACATACATACCTTTGTACTGAAACAGGTACATGTAGTAATGTTAGGTACTACTACAAAATGTTGAAGTAACAGTGTGTTCTCCAAATATGTAACATTTCACAGAGAATTAGTAGTGTTGAAGCAGTTCATCACTGTTCATTCTTTGAGAAATGCAGTTTTTACCCAAAATTCATACTTGTTCTTACAAGTTAGTTCACATGAAAAGTAGAGCAAATGCAGCATTTCAGTGAATCACTGCTACACAAGTGTTCAAACTGAAGGCATTACTGTAGAAACAACATACATACCTTTGTACTGAAACAGGTACATGTAGTAATGTTAGGTACTACTACAAAATGTTGAAGTAACAGTGTGTTCTCCAAATATGTAACATTTCACAGAGAATTAGTAGTGTTGAAGCAGTTCATCACTGTTTATTCTTTGAGAAATGCAGTTTTTCACCCAAAATTCATACTTGTTCTTACAAGTTAGTTCCCATGAAAAGTAGAGCAAATGCAGCATTTCAGTGAATCAATGCTACACAAGTGTCCAAACTGAAGGCATTACTGTAGAAACAAAATACATTCCTTTGTACTGAAACAGGTACATGTAGTAATGTTAGGTACTACTACAAAATGTTGAAGTAACAGTGTGTTCTCCAAATATGTAACATTTCACAGAGAATTAGTAGTGTTGATGCAGTTCATCACTGTTCCTTCTTTGAGAAATGCAGTTTTTACCCAAAATTCATACTTGTTCCTACAACTTAGTTCCCATGAAAAGTAGAGCAAATGCAGCATTTCAGTGAATCAATGCTACACAAGTGTTCAAACTGAATGCATTACTGTGGAAACAACATACATACCTTTGGTACTGAAACAGGTACATGTAGTAATGTTAGGTACTATTACAAAATGTTGAAGTAACAGTGTGTTCTCCAAATATGTAACATTTCACAGAGATTTAGTAGTGTTGAAGCACTTCATCACTGTTCATTCTTTGAGAAATGCAGTTTTTACCCAAAATTCTTACTTGTTCTTACAAGTTAGTTCACAAGAAAAGTAGAGCAAATGCAGCATTTCAGTGAATCACTGCTACACAAGTGTTCAAACGGAACGCATTACTGTGGAAACAACATACATACCTTTGTACTGAAACAGGTACATGTAGTAATGTTAGGTACTACTACAAAATGTTGAAGTAACAGTGTGTTCTCCAAATATGTAACATTTCACAGAGAATTAGTAGTGTTGAAGCAGTTCATCACTGTTTATTCTTTGAGAAATGCAGTTTTCACCCAAAATTCATACTTGTTCTTACAAGTTAGTTCACATGAAAAGTAGAGCAAATGCAGCATTTCAGTGAATCAATGCTACACAAGTGTCCAAACTGAAGGCATTACGGTAGAAACAAAATACATTCCTTTGTACTGAAACAGGTACATGTAGTAATGTTAGGTACTACTACAAAATGTTGAAGTAACAGTGTGTTCTCCAAATATGTAACATTTCACAGAGAATTAGTAGTGTTGATGCAGTTCATCACTGTTCCTTCTTTGAGAAATGCAGTTTTTACCCAAAATTCATACTTGTTCCTACAACTTAGTTCCCATGAAAAGTAGAGCAAATGCAGCATTTCAGTGAACCAATGCTACACAAGTGTTCAAACCGAATGCATTACTGTGGAAACAACATACATACCTTTGGTACTGAAACAGGTACATGTAGTAATGTTAGGTACTATTACAAAATGTTGAAGTAACAGTGTGTTCTCCAAATATGTAACATTTCACAGAGATTTAGTAGTGTTGAAGCAGTTCATCACTGTTCATTCTTTGAGAAATGCAGTTTTTACCCAAAATTCATACTTGTTCTTACAAGTTAGTTCACATGAAAAGTAGAGCAAATGCAGCATTTCAGTGAATCACTGCTACACAAGTGTTCAAACTGAACGCATTACTGTAGAAACAACATACATACCTTTGTACTGAAACAGGTACATGTAGTAATGTTAGGTACTACTACAAAATGTTGAAGTAACAGTGTGTTCTCCAAATATGTAACATTTCACAGAGAATTAGTAGTGTTGAAGCAGTTCATCACTGTTTATTCTTTGAGAAATGCAGTTTTTCACCCAAAATTCATACTTGTTCTTACAAGTTAGTTCACATGAAAAGTAGAGCAAATGCAGCATTTCAGTGAATCAATGCTACACAAGTGTTCAAACTGAAGGCATTACTGTAGAAACAAACATACATTCCTTTGTACTGAAACAGGTACATGTAGTAATGTTAGGTACTACTACAAAATGTTGAAGTAACAGTGTGTTCTCCAAATATGTAACATTTCACAGAGAATTAGTAGTGTTGAAGCAGTTCATCACTGTTCATTCTTTGAGAAATGCAGTTTTTACCCAAAATTCATACTTGTTCCTACAAGTTAGTTCCCATGAAAAGTAGAGCAAATGCAGCATTTCAGTGAACCAATGCTACACAAGTGTTCAAACTGAATGCATTACTGTAGAAACAACATACATACCTTTGGTACTGAAACAGGTACATGTAGTAATGTTAGGTACTATTACAAAATGTTGAAGTAACAGTGTGTTCTCCAAATATGTAACATTTCACAGAGATTTAGTAGTGTTGAAGCAGTTCATCACTGTTCATTCTTTGAGAAATGCAGTTTTTACCCAAAAATTCATACTTGTTCTTACAAGTTAGTTCACATGAAAAGTAGAGCAAATGCAGCATTTCAGTGAATCACTGCTACACAAGTGTTCAAACTGAAGGCATTACTGTAGAAACAACATACATTCCTTTGTACTGAAACAGGTACATGTAGTAATGTTAGGTACTACTACAAAATGTTGAAGTAACAGTGTGTTCTCCAAATATGTAACATTTCACAGAGAATTAGTAGTGTTGAAGCAGTTCATCACTGTTCATTCTTTGAGAAATGCAGTTTTTACCCAAAA
The DNA here is from genome assembly GCF_019186645.2 of Phyllostomus hastatus. Lineage (NCBI taxonomy): Eukaryota > Metazoa > Chordata > Mammalia > Chiroptera > Phyllostomidae > Phyllostomus > Phyllostomus hastatus. Next base: position 104,065 of record NW_025333524.1, on the reverse strand, counting down.
TTCATACTTGTTCTTACAAGTTAGTTCACATGAAAAGTAGAGCAAATGCAGCATTTCAGTGAATCAATGCTACACAAGTGTTCAAACTGAAGGCATTACTGTAGAAACAACATACATTCCTTTGTACTGAAACAGGTACATGTAGTAATGTTAGGTACTACTACAAAATGTTGAAGTAACAGTGTGTTCTCCAAATATGTAACATTTCACAGAGAATTAGTAGTGTTGAAGCAGTTCATCACTGTTCATTCTTTGAGAAATGCAGTTTTTACCCAAAATTCATACTTGTTCTTACAAGTTAGTTCCCATGAAAAGTAGAGCAAATGCAGCATTTCAGTGAATCAATGCTACACAAGTGTTCAAACTGAAGGCATTACTGTAGAAACAACATACATTCCTTTGTACTGAAACAGGTACATGTAGTAATGTTAGGTACTACTACAAAATGTTGAAGTAACAGTGTGTTCTCCAAATATGTAACATTTCACAGAGAATTAGTAGTGTTGAAGCAGTTCATCACTGTTCATTCTTTGAGAAATGCAGTTTTTACCCAAAATTCATACTTGTTCTTACAAGTTAGTTCACATGAAAAGTAGAGCAAATGCAGCATTTCAGTGAATCAATGCTACACAAGTGTTCAAACTGAAGGCATTACTGTAGAAACAACATACATTCCTTTGTACTGAAACAGGTACATGTAGTAATGTTAGGTACTACTACAAAATGTTGAAGTAACAGTGTGTTCTCCAAATATGTAACATTTCACACAGAATTAGTAGTGTTGAAGCAGTTCATCACTGTTCCATTCTTTGAGAAATGCAGTTTTTACCCAAAATTCATACTTGTTCTTACAAGTTAGTTCCCATGAAAAGTAGAGCAAATGCAGCATTTCAGTGAATCAATGCTACACAAGTGTTCAAACTGAAGGCATTACTGTAGAAACAACATACATTCCTTTGTACTGAAACAGGTACATGTAGTAATGTTAGGTACTACTACAAAATGTTGAAGTAACAGTGTGTTCTCCAAATATGTAACATTTCACAGAGAATTAGTAGTGTTGAAGCAGTTCATCACTGTTCATTCTTTGAGAAATGCAGTTTTTACCCAAAATTCATACTTGTTCTTACAAGTTAGTTCACATGAAAAGTAGAGCAAATGCAGCATTTCAGTGAATCACTGCTACACAAGTGTTCAAACTGAAGGCATTACTGTAGAAACAACATACATACCTTTGTACTGAAACAGGTACATGTAGTAATGTTAGGTACTACTACAAAATGTTGAAGTAACAGTGTGTTCTCCAAATATGTAACATTTCACAGAGAATTAGTAGTGTTGAAGCAGTTCATCACTGTTCATTCTTTGAGAAATGCAGTTTTTACCCAAAATTCATACTTGTTCTTACAAGTTAGTTCACATGAAAAGTAGAGCAAATGCAGCATTTCAGTGAATCAATGCTACACAAGTGTTCAAACTGAAAGCATTACTGTAGAAACAACATACATACCTTTGTACTGAAACAGGTACATGTAGTAATGTTAGGTACTACTACAAAATGTTGAAGTAACAGTGTGTTCTCCAAATATGTAACATTTCACAGAGAATTAGTAGTGTTTGAAGCAGTTCATCACTGTTCATTCTTTGAGAAATGCAGTTTTTACCCAAAATTCATACTTGTTCTTACAAGTTAGTTCCCATGAAAAGTAGAGCAAATGCAGCATTTCAGTGAATCACTGCTACACAAGTGTTCAAACTGAAGGCATTACTGTAGAAACAACATACATACCTTTGTACTGAAACAGGTACATGTAGTAATGTTAGGTACTACTACAAAATGTTGAAGTAACAGTGTGTTCTCCAAATATGTAACATTTCACAGAGAATTAGTAGTGTTGAAGCAGTTCATCACTGTTCATTCTTTGAGAAATGCAGTTTTTATCCCAAAATTCATACTTGTTCTTACCAGTTAGTTCCCATGAAAAGTAGAGCAAATGCAGCATTTCAGTGAATCAATGCTACACAAGTGTTCAAACTGAAGGCATTACTGTAGAAACAACATACATTCCTTTGTACTGAAACAGGTACATGTAGTAATGTTAGGTACTACTACAAAATGTTGAAGTAACAGTGTGTTCTCCAAATATGTAACATTTCACAGAGAATTAGTAGTGTTGAAGCAGTTCATCACTGTTCATTCTTTGAGAAATGCAGTTTTTACCCAAAATTCATACTTGTTCTTACCAGTTAGTTCCCATGAAAAGTAGAGCAAATGCAGCATTTCAGTGAATCAATGCTACACAAGTGTTCAAACTGAAGGCATTACTGTAGAAACAACATACATTCCTTTGTACTGAAACAGGTACATGTAGTAATGTTAGGTACTACTACAAAATGTTGAAGTAACAGTGTGTTCTCCAAATATGTAACATTTCACAGAGAATTAGTAGTGTTGAAGCAGTTCATCACTGTTCATTCTTTGAGAAATGCAGTGTTCACCCAAAATTCATACTTGTTCTTACAAGTTAGTTCACATGAAAAGTAGAGCAAATGCAGCATTTCAGTGAATCACTGCTACACAAGTGTTCAAACTGAAGGCATTACTGTAGAAACAACATACATTCCTTTGTACTGAAACAGGTACATGTAGTAATGTTAGGTACTACTACAAAATGTTGAAGTAACAGTGTGTTCTCCAAATATGTAACATTTCACAGAGAATTAGTAGTGTTGAAGCACTTCATCACTGTTGATTCTTTGAGAAATGCAGGTTTTTATCCCAAAATTCATACTTGTTCTTACAAGTTAGTTCACATGAAAAGTAGAGCAAATGCAGCATTTCAGTGAATCAATGCTACACAAGTGTCCAAACTGAAGGCATTACGGTAGAAACAAAATACATTCCTTTGTACTGAAACAGGTACATGTAGTAATGTTAGGTACTACTACAAAATGTTGAAGTAACAGAGTGTTCTCCAAATATGTAACATTTCACAGAGAATTAGTAGTGTTGATGCAGTTCATCACTGTTCCTTCTTTGAGAAATGCAGTTTTTACCCAAAATTCATACTTGTTCCTACAACTTAGTTCCCATGAAAAGTAGAGCAAATGGCAGCATTTCAGTGAACCAATGCTACACAAGTGTTCAAACCGAATGCATTACTGTGGAAACAACATACATACCTTTGGTACTGAAACAGGTACATGTAGTAATGTTAGGTACTATTACAAAATGTTGAAGTAACAGTGTGTTCTCCAAATATGTAACATTTCACAGAGTTTAGTAGTGTTGAAGCACTTCATCACTGTTCATTCTTTGAAAAATGCAGTTTTTACCCAAAATTCTTACTTGTTCTTACAAGTTAGTTCACAAGAAAAGTAGAGCAAATGCAGCATTTCAGTGAATCACTGCTACACAAGTGTTAAAACGGAACGCATTACTGTGGAAACAACATACATACCTTTGTACTGAAACAGGTACATGTAGTAATGTTAGGTACTACTACAAAATGTTGAAGTAACAGTGTGTTCTCCAAATATGTAACATTTCACAGAGTTTTAGTAGTGTTGAAGCAGTTCATCACTGTTCATTCTTTGAGAAATGCAGTTTTTCACCCAAAATTCATACTTGTTCTTACAAGTTAGTTCACATGAAAAGTAGAGCAAATGCAGCATTTCAGTGAATCAATGCTACACAAGTGTCCAAACTGAAGGCATTACGGTAGAAACAAAATACATTCCTTTTTACTGAAACAGGTACTGTAGTAATGTTAGGTACTACTACAAAATGTTGAAGTAACAGTGTGTTCTCCAAATATGTAACATTTCACAGAGAATTAGTAGTGTTGATGCAGTTCATCACTGTTCCATCTTTGAGAAATGCAGTTTTTACCCAAAATTCATACTTGTTCCTACAACTTAGTTCCCATGAAAAGTAGAGCAAATGCAGCATTTCAGTGAACCAATGCTACACAAGTGTTCAAACCGAATGCATTACTGTGGAAACAACATACATACCTTGGTACTGAAACAGGTACATGTAGTAATGTTAGGTACTATTACAAAATGTTGAAGTAACAGTGTGTTCTCCAAATATGTAACATTTCACAGAGTTTAGTAGTGTTGAAGCACTTCATCACTGTTTATTCTTTGAGAAATGCAGTTTTCACCCAAAATTCATACCTGTTCTACAAGTTAGTTCACATGAAAAGTAGAGCAAATGCAGCATTTCAGTGAATCACTGCTACACAAGTGTTCAAACTGAAGGCATTACTGTAGGAACAACATACATTCCTTTGTACTGAAACAGGTACATGTAGTAATGTTAGGTACTACTACAAAATGTTGAAGTAACAGTGTGTTCACCAAATATCTAACATTTCACTGAGAATTAGTAGTGTTGACGCACTTCATCACTGTTCATTCTTTGAGAAATGCAGTTTTTACCCAAAACTCTTACTTGTTCTTACAAGTTACTTCACAAGAAAAGTAGAGCAAATGCAGCATTTCAGTGAATCACTGCTACACAAGTGTTCAAACGGAACGCATTACTGTGGAAACAACATACATACCTTTGTACTGAAACAGGTACATGTAGTAATGTTAGGTACTACTACAAAATGTTGAAGTAACAGTGTGTTCTCCAAATATGTAACATTTCACAAAGAATTAGTAGTGTTGAAGCAGTTCATCACTGTTGATTCTTTGAGAAATGCAGTTTTTATCCAAAATTCATACTTGTTCTTACCAGTTAGTTCCCATGAAAAGAAGAGCAAATGCAGCATTTCAGTGAATCAATGCTACACAAGTGTCCAAACTGAAGGCATTACGGTAGAAACAACATACATTCCTTTGTACTGAAACAGGTACATGTAGTAATGTTAGGTACTACTACAAAATGTTGAGGTAACAGTGTGTTCTCCAAATATGTAACATTTCACAGAGAATTAGTAGTGTTGATGCAGTTCATCACTGTTGATTCTTTGAGAAATGCAGTTTTTACCCAAAAATTCATACTTGTTCTTACCAGTTAGTTCCCATGAAAAGTAGAGCAAATGCAGCATTTCAGTGAATCAATGCTACACAAGTGTTCAAACTGAACGCATTACTGTAGAAACAACATACATACCTTGGTACTGAAATAGGTACATGTAGTAATGTTAGGTACTATTACAAATATGTTGAAGTAACAGTGTGTTCTCCAAATATGTAACATTTCACAGAGAATTAGTAGTGTTGAAGCAGTTCATCACTGTTCATTCTTTGAGAAATGCAGTGTTCACTCAAAATTCATACTTGTTCTTACAAGTTACTTCACATGAAAAGTAGAGCAAATGCAGCATTTCAGTGAATCACTGCTACACAAGTGTTCAAACTGAAGGCATTACTGTAGGAAACAACATACATTCCTTTGTACTGAAACAGGTACATGTAGTAATGTTAGGTACTACTACAAAATGTTGAAGTAACAGTGTGTTCTCCAAATATGTAACATTTCACAAAGAATTAGTAGTGTTGAAGCACTTCATCACTGTTGATTCTTTGAGAAATGCAGGTTTTTATCCCAAAATTCATACTTGTTCTTACAAGTTAGTTCACATGAAAAGTAGAGCAAATGCAGCATTTCAGTGAATCAATGCTACACAAGTGTCCAAACTGAAGGCATTACGGTAGAAACAAAATACATTCCTTTGTACTGAAACAGGTACATGTAGTAATGTTAGGTACTACTACAAAATGTTGAAGTAACAGTGTGTTCTCCAAATATGTAACATTTCACAGAGAATTAGTAGTGTTGATGCAGTTCATCACTGTTCATTCTTTGAGAAATGCAGTTTTTACCCAAAATTCATACTTGTTCCTACAACTTAGTTCCCATGAAAAGTAGAGCAAATGGCAGCATTTCAGTGAACCAATGCTACACAAGTGTTCAAACTGAATGCATTACTGTAGAAACAACATACATTCCTTTGTACTGAAACAGGTACATGTAGTAATGTTAGGTACTACTACAAAATGTTGAAGTAACAGTGTGTTCTCCAAATATGTAACATTTCACAGAGAATTAGTAGTGTTGAAGCAGTTCATCACTGTTCATTCTTTGAGAAAATGCAGTTTTTACCCAAAATTCATACTTGTTCTTACAAGTTAGTTCACATGAAAAGTAGAGCAAATGCAGCATTTCAGTGAATCACTGCTACACAAGTGTTCAAAACTGAACGCATTACTGTAGAAACAACATACATTCCTTTGTACTGAAACAGGTACATGTAGTAATGTTAGGTACTACTACAAAAAGTTGAAGTAACAGTGTGTTCTCCAAATATGTATCATTTCACAGAGAATTAGTAGTGTTGAAGCAGTTCATCACTGTTTCATTCTTTGAGAAATGCAGTTTTTACCCAAAATTCATACTTGTTCTTACAAGTTAGTTCACATGAAAAGTAGAGCAAATGCAGCATTTCAGTGAATCAATGCTACACAAGTGTTCAAACTGAAGGCATTACTGTAGAAACAACATACATTCCTTTGTACTGAAACAGGTACATGTAGTAATGTTAGGTACTACTACAAAATGTTGAAGTAACAGTGTGTTCTCCAAATATGTAACATTTCACAGAGAATTAGTAGTGTTGAAGCAGTTCATCACTGTTCATTCTTTGAGAAATGCAGTTTTTACCCAAAATTCATACTTGTTCTTACAAGTTAGTTCACATGAAAAGTAGAGCAAATGCAGCATTTCAGTGAATCAATGCTACACAAGTGTTCAAACTGAAGGCATTACTGTAGAAACAACATACATTCCTTTGTACTGAAACAGGTACATGTAGTAATGTTAGGTACTACTACAAAATGTTGAAGTAACAGTGTGTTCTCCAAATATGTAACATTTCACAGAGAATTAGTAGTGTTGAAGCAGTTCATCACTGTTTCATTCTTTGAGAAATGCAGTTTTTACCCAAAATTCATACTTGTTCTTACAAGTTAGTTCACATGAAAAGTAGAGCAAATGCAGCATTTCAGTGAATCAATGCTACACAAGTGTTCAAACTGAAGGCATTACTGTAGAAACAACATACATTCCTTTGTACTGAAACAGGTACATGTAGTAATGTTAGGTACTACTACAAAATGTTGAAGTAACAGTGTGTTCTCCAAATATGTAACATTTCACAGAGAATTAGTAGTGTTGAAGCAGTTCATCACTGTTCATTCTTTGAGAAATGCAGTTTTTACGAAAAAATTCATACTTGTTCTTACAAGTTAGTTCACATGAAAAGTAGAGCAAATGCAGCATTTCAGTGAATCAATGCTACACAAGTGTTCAAACTGAAAGCATTACTGTAGAAACAACATACATTCCTTTGTACTGAAACAGGTACATGTAGTAATGTTAGGTACTACTACAAAATGTTGAAGTAACAGTGTGTTCTCCAAATATGTAACATTTCACAGAGAATTAGTAGTGTTGAAGCAGTTCATCACTGTTCATTCTTTGAGAAATGCAGTTTTTACCCAAAATTCATACTTGTTCTTACAAGTTAGTTCCCATGAAAAGTAGAGCAAATGCAGCATTTCAGTGAATCAATGCTACACAAGTGTTCAAACTGAAGGCATTACTGTAGAAACAACATACATTCCTTTGTACTGAAACAGGTACATGTAGTAATGTTAGGTACTACTACAAAATGTTGAAGTAACAGTGTGTTCTCCAAATATGTAACATTTCACAGAGAATTAGTAGTGTTGAAGCAGTTCATCACTGTTCATTCTTTGAGAAATGCAGTTTTTACCCAAAATTCATACTTGTTCTTACAAGTTAGTTCACATGAAAAGTAGAGCAAATGCAGCATTTCAGTGAATCACTGCTACACAAGTGTTCAAACTGAAGGCATTACTGTAGGAAACAACATACATTCCTTTGTACTGAAACAGGTACATGTAGTAATGTTAGGTACTACTACAAAATGTTGAAGTAACAGTGTGTTCTCCAAATATGTAACATTTCACAGAGAATTAGTAGTGTTGAAGCAGTTCATCACTGTTCATTCTTTGAGAAATGCAGTTTTTACCCAAAATTCATACTTGTTCTTACAAGTTAGTTCCCATGAAAAGTAGAGCAAATGCAGCATTTCAGTGAATCAATGCTACACAAGTGTTCAAACTGAAAGCATTACTGTAGAAACAACATACATTCCTTTGTACTGAAACAGGTACATGTAGTAATGTTAGGTACTACTACAAAATGTTGAAGTAACAGTGTGTTCTCCAAATATGTAACATTTCACAGAGAATTAGTAGTGTTGAAGCAGTTCATCACTGTTCATTCTTTGAGAAATGCAGTTTTTACCCAAAATTCATACTTGTTCTTACAAGTTAGTTCCCATGAAAAGTAGAGCAAATGCAGCATTTCAGTGAATCAATGCTACACAAGTGTTCAAACTGAAGGCATTACTGTAGAAACAACATACATTCCTTTGTACTGAAACAGGTACATGTAGTAATGTTAGGTACTACTACAAAATGTTGAAGTAACAGTGTGTTCTCCAAATATGTAACATTTCACAGAGAATTAGTAGTGTTGAAGCAGTTCATCACTGTTCATTCTTTGAGAAATGCAGTTTTTACCCAAAATTCATACTTGTTCTTACAAGTTAGTTCACATGAAAAGTAGAGCAAATGCAGCATTTCAGTGAATCACTGCTACACAAGTGTTCAAACTGAAGGCATTACTGTAGAAACAACATACATTCCTTTGTACTGAAACAGGTACATGTAGTAATGTTAGGTACTACTACAAAATGTTGAAGTAACAGTGTGTTCTCCAAATATGTAACATTTCACAGAGAATTAGTAGTGTTGAAGCAGTTCATCACTGTTCATTCTTTGAGAAATGCAGTTTTTACCCAAAATTCATACTTGTTCTTACAAGTTAGTTCACATGAAAAGTAGAGCAAATGCAGCATTTCAGTGAATCAATGCTACACAAGTGTTCAAACTGAAGGCATTACTGTAGAAACAACATACATTCCTTTGTACTGAAACAGGTACATGTAGTAATGTTAGGTACTACTACAAAATGTTGAAGTAACAGTGTGTTCTCCAAATATGTAACATTTCACAGAGAATTAGTAGTGTTGAAGCAGTTCATCACTGTTCATTCTTTGAGAAATGCAGTTTTTACCCAAAATTCATACTTGTTCTTACAAGTTAGTTCCCATGAAAAGTAGAGCAAATGCAGCATTTCAGTGAATCAATGCTACACAAGTGTTCAAACTGAAGGCATTACTGTAGAAACAACATACATTCCTTTGTACTGAAACAGGTACATGTAGTAATGTTAGGTACTACTACAAAATGTTGAAGTAACAGTGTGTTCTCCAAATATGTAACATTTCACAGAGAATTAGTAGTGTTGAAGCAGTTCATCACTGTTCATTCTTTGAGAAATGCAGTTTTTACCCAAAATTCATACTTGTTCTTACAAGTTAGTTCACATGAAAAGTAGAGCAAATGCAGCATTTCAGTGAATCACTGCTACACAAGTGTTCAAACTGAAGGCATTACTGTAGAAACAACATACATTCCTTTGTACTGAAACAGGTACATGTAGTAATGTTAGGTACTACTACAAAATGTTGAAGTAACAGTGTGTTCTCCAAATATGTAACATTTCACAGAGAATTAGTAGTGTTGAAGCAGTTCATCACTGTTCATTCTTTGAGAAATGCAGTTTTTACCCAAAATTCATACTTGTTCTTACAAGTTAGTTCCCATGAAAAGTAGAGCAAATGCAGCATTTCAGTGAATCAATGCTACACAAGTGTTCAAACTGAAAGCATTACTGTGGAAACAACATACATTCCTTTGTACTGAAACAGGTACATGTAGTAATGTTAGGTACTACTACAAAATGTTGAAGTAACAGTGTGTTCTCCAAATATGTAACATTTCACAGAGAATTAGTAGTGTTGAAGCAGTTCATCACTGTTCATTCTTTGAGAAATGCAGTTTTTACCCAAAATTCATACTTGTTCTTACAAGTTAGTTCCCATGAAAAGTAGAGCAAATGCAGCATTTCAGTGAATCACTGCTACACAAGTGTTCAAACTGAAGGCATTACTGTAGAAACAACATACATTCCTTTGTACTGAAACAGGTACATGTAGTAATGTTAGGTACTACTACAAAATGTTGAAGTAACAGTGTGTTCTCCAAATATGTAACATTTCACAGAGAATTAGTAGTGTTGAAGCAGTTCATCACTGTTCATTCTTTGAGAAATGCAGTTTTTACCCAAAATTCATACTTGTTCTTACAAGTTAGTTCCCATGAAAAGTAGAGCAAATGCAGCATTTCAGTGAATCAATGCTACACAAGTGTTCAAACTGAAGGCATTACTGTAGAAACAACATACATTCCTTTGTACTGAAACAGGTACATGTAGTAATGTTAGGTACTACTACAAAATGTTGAAGTAACAGTGTGTTCTCCAAATATGTAACATTTCACAGAGAATTAGTAGTGTTGAAGCAGTTCATCACTGTTCATTCTTTGAGAAATGCAGTTTTTACCCAAAATTCATACTTGTTCTTACAAGTTAGTTCCCATGAAAAGTAGAGCAAATGCAGCATTTCAGTGAATCAATGCTACAGAAGTGTTCAAACTGAAGGCATTACTGTGGAAACAACATACATACCTTTGTACTGAAACAGGTACATGTAGTAATGTTAGGTACTACTACAAAATGTTGAAGTAACAGTGTGTTCTCCAAATATGTAACATTTCACAGAGAATTAGTAGTGTTGAAGCAGTTCATCACTGTTCATTCTTTGAGAAATGCAGTTTTTACCCAAAATTCATACTTGTTCTTACAAGTTAGTTCACATGAAAAGTAGAGCAAATGCAGCATTTCAGTGAATCACTGCTACACAAGTGTTCAAACTGAAGGCATTACTGTAGAAACAACATACATTCCTTTGTACTGAAACAGGTACATGTAGTAATGTTAGGTACTACTACAAAATGTTGAAGTAACAGTGTGTTCTCCAAATATGTAACATTTCACAGAGAATTAGTAGTGTTGAAGCAGTTCATCACTGTTTATTCTTTGAGAAATGCAGTTTTTCACCCAAAATTCATACTTGTTCTTACAAGTTAGTTCACATGAAAAGTAGAGCAAATGCAGCATTTCAGTGAATCACTGCTACACAAGTGTTCAAACTGAAGGCATTACTGTAGAAACAACATACATTCCTTTGTACTGAAACAGGTACATGTAGTAATGTTAGGTACTACTACAAAATGTTGAAGTAACAGTGTGTTCTCCAAATATGTAACATTTCACAGAGAATTAGTAGTGTTGAAGCAGTTCATCACTGTTCATTCTTTGAGAAATGCAGTTTTTACCCAAAATTCATACTTGTTCTTACAAGTTAGTTCCCATGAAAAGTAGAGCAAATGCAGCATTTCAGTGAATCAATGCTACACAAGTGTTCAAACTGAAAGGCATTACTGTAGAAACAACATACATTCCTTTGTACTGAAACAGGTACATGTAGTAATGTTAGGTACTACTACAAAATGTTGAAGTAACAGTGTGTTCTCCAAATATGTAACATTTCACAGAGAATTAGTAGTGTTGAAGCAGTTCATCACTGTTCATTCTTTGAGAAATGCAGTTTTTACCCAAAATTCATACTTGTTCTTACAAGTTAGTTCCCATGAAAAGTAGAGCAAATGCAGCATTTCAGTGAATCACTGCTACACAAGTGTTCAAACTGAAGGCATTACTGTAGAAACAACATACATTCCCTTTGTACTGAAACAGGTACATGTAGTAATGTTAGGTACTACTACAAAATGTTGAAGTAACAGTGTGTTCTCCAAATATGTAACATTTCACAGAGAATTAGTAGTGTTGAAGCAGTTCATCACTGTTCATTCTTTGAGAAATGCAGTTTTTACCCAAAATTCATACTTGTTCTTACAAGTTAGTTCCCATGAAAAGTAGAGCAAATGCAGCATTTCAGTGAATCAATGCTACACAAGTGTTCCAAACTGAAGGCATTACTGTAGAAACAACATACATTCCTTTGTACTGAAACAGGTACATGTAGTAATGTTAGGTACTACTACAAAATGTTGAAGTAACAGTGTGTTCTCCAAATATGTAACATTTCACAGAGAATTAGTAGTGTTGAAGCAGTTCATCACTGTTCATTCTTTGAGAAATGCAGTTTTTACCCAAAATTCATACTTGTTCTTACAAGTTAGTTCACATGAAAAGTAGAGCAAATGCAGCATTTCAGTGAATCACTGCTACACAAGTGTTCAAACTGAAGGCATTACTGTAGAAACAACATACATTCCTTTGTACTGAAACAGGTACATGTAGTAATGTTAGGTACTACTACAAAATGTTGAAGTAACAGTGTGTTCTCCAAATATGTAACATTTCACAGAGAATTAGTAGTGTTGAAGCAGTTCATCACTGTTCATTCTTTGAGAAATGCAGTTTTTACCCAAAATTCATACTTGTTCTTACAAGTTAGTTCCCATGAAAAGTAGAGCAAATGCAGCATTTCAGTGAATCAATGCTACACAAGTGTTCAAACTGAAGGCATTACTGTAGAAACAACATACATTCCTTTGTACTGAAACAGGTACATGTAGTAATGTTAGGTACTACTACAAAATGTTGAAGTAACAGTGTGTTCTCCAAATATGTAACATTTCACAGAGAATTAGTAGTGTTGAAGCAGTTCATCACTGTTCATTCTTTGAGAAATGCAGTTTTTACCCAAAAATTCATACTTGTTCTTACAAGTTAGTTCACATGAAAAGTAGAGCAAATGCAGCATTTCAGTGAATCACTGCTACACAAGTGTTCAAACTGAAGGCATTACTGTAGAAACAACATACATTCCTTTGTACTGAAACAGGTACATGTAGTAATGTTAGGTACTACTACAAAATGTTGAAGTAACAGTGTGTTCTCCAAATATGTAACATTTCACAGAGAATTAGTAGTGTTGAAGCAGTTCATCACTGTTCATTCTTTGAGAAATGCAGTTTTTACCCAAAAATTCATACTTGTTCTTACAAGTTAGTTCACATGAAAAGTAGAGCAAATGCAGCATTTCAGTGAATCACTGCTACACAAGTGTTCAAACTGAAGGCATTACTGTAGAAACAACATACATTCCTTTGTACTGAAACAGGTACATGTAGTAATGTTAGGTACTACTACAAAATGTTGAAGTAACAGTGTGTTCTCCAAATATGTAACATTTCACAGAGAATTAGTAGTGTTGAAGCAGTTCATCACTGTTCATTCTTTGAGAAATGCAGTTTTTACCCAAAAATTCATACTTGTTCTTACAAGTTAGTTCCCATGAAAAGTAGAGCAAATGCAGCATTTCAGTGAATCAATGCTACACAAGTGTTCAAACTGAAAGCATTACTGTAGAAACAACATACATTCCTTTGTACTGAAACAGGTACATGTAGTAATGTTAGGTACTACTACAAAATGTTGAAGTAACAGTGTGTTCTCCAAATATGTAACATTTCACAGAGAATTAGTAGTGTTGAAGCAGTTCATCACTGTTCATTCTTTGAGAAATGCAGTTTTTACCCAAAATTCATACTTGTTCTTACAAGTTAGTTCCCATGAAAAGTAGAGCAAATGCAGCATTTCAGTGAATCACTGCTACACAAGTGTTCAAACTGAAGGCATTACTGTAGAAACAACATACATTCCTTTGTACTGAAACAGGTACATGTAGTAATGTTAGGTACTACTACAAAATGTTGAAGTAACAGTGTGTTCTCCAAATATGTAACATTTCACAGAGAATTAGTAGTGTTGAAGCAGTTCATCACTGTTCATTCTTTGAGAAATGCAGTTTTTACCCAAAATTCATACTTGTTCTTACAAGTTAGTTCCCATGAAAAGTAGAGCAAATGCAGCATTTCAGTGAATCAATGCTACACAAGTGTTCAAACTGAAGGCATTACTGTAGAAACAACATACATTCCTTTGTACTGAAACAGGTACATGTAGTAATGTTAGGTACTACTACAAAATGTTGAAGTAACAGTGTGTTCTCCAAATATGTAACATTTCACAGAGAATTAGTAGTGTTGAAGCAGTTCATCACTGTTCATTCTTTGAGAAATGCAGTTTTTACCCAAAATTCATACTTGTTCTTACAAGTTAGTTCCCATGAAAAGTAGAGCAAATGCAGCATTTCAGTGAATCACTGCTACACAAGTGTTCAAACTGAAGGCATTACTGTAGAAACAACATACATTCCTTTGTACTGAAACAGGTACATGTAGTAATGTTAGGTACTACTACAAAATGTTGAAGTAACAGTGTGTTCTCCAAATATGTAACATTTCACAGAGAATTAGTAGTGTTGAAGCAGTTCATCACTGTTCATTCTTTGAGAAATGCAGTTTTTACCCAAAATTCATACTTGTTCTTACAAGTTAGTTCCCATGAAAAGTAGAGCAAATGCAGCATTTCAGTGAATCAATGCTACACAAGTGTTCAAACTGAAGGCATTACTGTAGAAACAACATACATTCCTTTGTACTGAAACAGGTACATGTAGTAATGTTAGGTACTACTACAAAATGTTGAAGTAACAGTGTGTTCTCCAAATATGTAACATTTCACAGAGAATTAGTAGTGTTGAAGCAGTTCATCACTGTTCATTCTTTGAGAAATGCAGTTTTTACCCAAAAATTCATACTTGTTCTTACAAGTTAGTTCCCATGAAAAGTAGAGCAAATGCAGCATTTCAGTGAATCAATGCTACACAAGTGTTCAAACTGAAGGCATTACTGTAGAAACAACATACATTCCTTTGTACTGAAACAGGTACATGTAGTAATGTTAGGTACTACTACAAAATGTTGAAGTAACAGTGTGTTCTCCAAATATGTAACATTTCACAGAGAATTAGTAGTGTTGAAGCAGTTCATCACTGTTTCATTCTTTGAGAAATGCAGTTTTTACCCAAAATTCATACTTGTTCTTACAAGTTAGTTCACATGAAAAGTAGAGCAAATGCAGCATTTCAGTGAATCAATGCTACACAAGTGTTCAAACTGAAGGCATTACTGTAGAAACAACATACATTCCTTTGTACTGAAACAGGTACATGTAGTAATGTTAGGTACTACTACAAAATGTTGAAGTAACAGTGTGTTCTCCAAATATGTAACATTTCACAGAGAATTAGTAGTGTTGAAGCAGTTCATCACTGTTCATTCTTTGAGAAATGCAGTTTTTACCCAAAATTCATACTTGTTCTTACAAGTTAGTTCACATGAAAAGTAGAGCAAATGCAGCATTTCAGTGAATCAATGCTACACAAGTGTTCAAACTGAAGGCATTACTGTAGAAACAAACATACATTCCTTTGTACTGAAACAGGTACATGTAGTAATGTTAGGTACTACTACAAAATGTTGAAGTAACAGTGTGTTCTCCAAATATGTAACATTTCACAGAGAATTAGTAGTGTTGAAGCAGTTCATCACTGTTCATTCTTTGAGAAATGCAGTTTTTACCCAAAATTCATACTTGTTCTTACAAGTTAGTTCCCATGAAAAGTAGAGCAAATGCAGCATTTCAGTGAATCACTGCTACACAAGTGTTCAAACTGAAGGCATTACTGTAGAAACAACATACATTCCTTTGTACTGAAACAGGTACATGTAGTAATGTTAGGTACTACTACAAAATGTTGAAGTAACAGTGTGCTCTGCAAATATGTAACATTTCACAGGAATTAGTAGTGTTGAAGCAGTTCATCACTGTTCATTCTTTGAGAAATGCAGTTTTTACCCAAAATTCATACTTGTTCTTACAAGTTAGTTCCCATGAAAAGTAGAGCAAATGCAGCATTTCAGTGAATCAATGCTACACAAGTGTTCAAACTGAAGGCATTACTGTAGAAACAACATACATTCCTTTGTACTGAAACAGGTACATGTAGTAATGTTAGGTACTACTACAAAATGTTGAAGTAACAGTGTGTTCTCCAAATATGTAACATTTCACAGAGAATTAGTAGTGTTGAAGCAGTTCATCACTGTTCATTCTTTGAGAAATGCAGTTTTTACCCAAAATTCATACTTGTTCTTACAAGTTAGTTCCCATGAAAAGTAGAGCAAATGCAGCATTTCAGTGAATCAATGCTACACAAGTGTTCAAACTGAAGGCATTACTGTAGAAACAACATACATTCCTTTGTACTGAAACAGGTACATGTAGTAATGTTAGGTACTACTACAAAATGTTGAAGTAACAGTGTGTTCTCCAAATATGTAACATTTCACAGAGAATTAGTAGTGTTGAAGCAGTTCATCACTGTTCATTCTTTGAGAAATGCAGTTTTTACCCAAAATTCATACTTGTTCTTACAAGTTAGTTCACATGAAAAGTAGAGCAAATGCAGCATTTCAGTGAATCACTGCTACACAAGTGTTCAAACTGAAGGCATTACTGTAGAAACAACATACATTCCTTTGTACTGAAACAGGTACATGTAGTAATGTTAGGTACTACTACAAAATGTTGAAGTAACAGTGTGTTCTCCAAATATGTAACATTTCACAGAGAATTAGTAGTGTTGAAGCAGTTCATCACTGTTCATTCTTTGAGAAATGCAGTTTTTACCCAAAATTCATACTTGTTCTTACAAGTTAGTTCCCATGAAAAGTAGAGCAAATGCAGCATTTCAGTGAATCAATGCTACACAAGTGTTCAAACTGAAAGGCATTACTGTAGAAACAACATACATTCCTTTGTACTGAAACAGGTACATGTAGTAATGTTAGGTACTACTACAAAATGTTGAAGTAACAGTGTGTTCTCCAAATATGTAACATTTCACAGAGAATTAGTAGTGTTGAAGCAGTTCATCACTGTTCATTCTTTGAGAAATGCAGTTTTTACCCAAAATTCATACTTGTTCTTACCAGTTAGTTCCCATGAAAAGTAGAGCAAATGCAGCATTTCAGTGAATCACTGCTACACAAGTGTTCAAACTGAAGGCATTACTGTAGAAACAACATACATTCCTTTGTACTGAAACAGGTACATGTAGTAATGTTAGGTACTACTACAAAATGTTGAAGTAACAGTGTGTTCTCCAAATATGTAACATTTCACAGAGAATTAGTAGTGTTGAAGCAGTTCATCACTGTTCATTCTTTGAGAAATGCAGTTTTTACCCAAAATTCATACTTGTTCTTACCAGTTAGTTCCCATGAAAAGTAGAGCAAATGCAGCATTTCAGTGAATCAATGCTACACAAGTGTTCAAACTGAAGGCATTACTGTAGAAACAACATACATTCCTTTGTACTGAAACAGGTACATGTAGTAATGTTAGGTACTACTACAAAATGTTGAAGTAACAGTGTGTTCTCCAAATATGTAACATTTCACAGAGAATTAGTAGTGTTGAAGCAGTTCATCACTGTTCATTCTTTGAGAAATGCAGTTTTTACCCAAAATTCATACTTGTTCTTACAAGTTAGTTCCCATGAAAAGTAGAGCAAATGCAGCATTTCAGTGAATCACTGCTACACAAGTGTTCAAACTGAAGGCATTACTGTAGAAACAACATACATTCCTTTGTACTGAAACAGGTACATGTAGTAATGTTAGGTACTACTACAAAATGTTGAAGTAACAGTGTGTTCTCCAAATATGTAACATTTCACAGAGAATTAGTAGTGTTGAAGCAGTTCATCACTGTTCATTCTTTGAGAAATGCAGTTTTTACCCAAAATTCATACTTGTTCTTACAAGTTAGTTCCCATGAAAAGTAGAGCAAATGCAGCATTTCAGTGAATCAATGCTACACAAGTGTTCAAACTGAAGGCATTACTGTAGAAACAACATACATTCCTTTGTACTGAAACAGGTACATGTAGTAATGTTAGGTACTACTACAAAATGTTGAAGTAACAGTGTGTTCTCCAAATATGTAACATTTCACAGAGAATTAGTAGTGTTGAAGCAGTTCATCACTGTTCATTCTTTGAGAAATGCAGTTTTTACCCAAAATTCATACTTGTTCTTACAAGTTAGTTCCCATGAAAAGTAGAGCAAATGCAGCATTTCAGTGAATCAATGCTACACAAGTGTTCAAACTGAAGGCATTACTGTAGAAACAACATACATTCCTTTGTACTGAAACAGGTACATGTAGTAATGTTAGGTACTACTACAAAATGTTGAAGTAACAGTGTGTTCTCCAAATATGTAACATTTCACAGAGAATTAGTAGTGTTGAAGCAGTTCATCACTGTTTCATTCTTTGAGAAATGCAGTTTTTCACCCAAAATTCATACTTGTTCTTACAAGTTAGTTCCCATGAAAAGTAGAGCAAATGCAGCATTTCAGTGAATCACTGCTACACAAGTGTTCAAACTGAAGGCATTACTGTAGAAACAACATACATTCCTTTGTACTGAAACAGGTACATGTAGTAATGTTAGGTACTACTACAAAATGTTGAAGTAACAGTGTGTTCTCCAAATATGTAACATTTCACAGAGAATTAGTAGTGTTGAAGCAGTTCATCACTGTTCATTCTTTGAGAAATGCAGTTTTTACCCAAAATTCATACTTGTTCTTACAAGTTAGTTCCCATGAAAAGTAGAGCAAATGCAGCATTTCAGTGAATCAATGCTACACAAGTGTTCAAACTGAAGGCATTACTGTAGAAACAACATACATTCCTTTGTACTGAAACAGGTACATGTAGTAATGTTAGGTACTACTACAAAATGTTGAAGTAACAGTGTGTTCTCCAAATATGTAACATTTCACAGAGAATTAGTAGTGTTGAAGCAGTTCATCACTGTTTCATTCTTTGAGAAATGCAGTTTTTCACCCAAAATTCATACTTGTTCTTACAAGTTAGTTCCCATGAAAAGTAGAGCAAATGCAGCATTTCAGTGAATCACTGCTACACAAGTGTTCAAACTGAAGGCATTACTGTAGAAACAACATACATTCCTTTGTACTGAAACAGGTACATGTAGTAATGTTAGGTACTACTACAAAATGTTGAAGTAACAGTGTGTTCTCCAAATATGTAACATTTCACAGAGAATTAGTAGTGTTGAAGCAGTTCATCACTGTTCATTCTTTGAGAAATGCAGTTTTTACCCAAAATTCATACTTGTTCTTACAAGTTAGTTCACATGAAAAGTAGAGCAAATGCAGCATTTCAGTGAATCAATGCTACACAAGTGTTCAAACTGAAGGCATTACTGTAGAAACAACATACATTCCTTTGTACTGAAACAGGTACATGTAGTAATGTTAGGTACTACTACAAAATGTTGAAGTAACAGTGTGTTCTCCAAATATGTAACATTTCACAGAGAATTAGTAGTGTTGAAGCAGTTCATCACTGTTCATTCTTTGAGAAATGCAGTTTTTACCCAAAATTCATACTTGTTCTTACAAGTTAGTTCCCATGAAAAGTAGAGCAAATGCAGCATTTCAGTGAATCACTGCTACACAAGTGTTCAAACTGAAGGCATTACTGTAGAAACAACATACATTCCTTTGTACTGAAACAGGTACATGTAGTAATGTTAGGTACTACTACAAAATGTTGAAGTAACAGTGTGTTCTCCAAATATGTAACATTTCACAGAGAATTAGTAGTGTTGAAGCAGTTCATCACTGTTCATTCTTTGAGAAATGCAGTTTTTACCCAAAATTCATACTTGTTCTTACAAGTTAGTTCCCATGAAAAGTAGAGCAAATGCAGCATTTCAGTGAATCAATGCTACACAAGTGTTCAAACTGAAGGCATTACTGTAGAAACAACATACATTCCTTTGTACTGAAACAGGTACATGTAGTAATGTTAGGTACTACTACAAAATGTTGAAGTAACAGTGTGTTCTCCAAATATGTAACATTTCACAGAGAATTAGTAGTGTTGAAGCAGTTCATCACTGTTCATTCTTTGAGAAATGCAGTTTTTACCCAAAATTCATACTTGTTCTTACCAGTTAGTTCCCATGAAAAGTAGAGCAAATGCAGCATTTCAGTGAATCAATGCTACACAAGTGTTCAAACTGAAGGCATTACTGTAGAAACAACATACATTCCTTTGTACTGAAACAGGTACATGTAGTAATGTTAGGTACTACTACAAAATGTTGAAGTAACAGTGTGTTCTCCAAATATGTAACATTTCACAGAGAATTAGTAGTGTTGAAGCAGTTCATCACTGTTCATTCTTTGAGAAATGCAGTTTTTACCCAAAATTCATACTTGTTCTTACCAGTTAGTTCCCATGAAAAGTAGAGCAAATGCAGCATTTCAGTGAATCAATGCTACACAAGTGTTCAAACTGAAGGCATTACTGTAGAAACAACATACATTCCTTTGTACTGAAACAGGTACATGTAGTAATGTTAGGTACTACTACAAAATGTTGAAGTAACAGTGTGTTCTCCAAATATGTAACATTTCACAGAGAATTAGTAGTGTTGAAGCAGTTCATCACTGTTCATTCTTTTGAGAAATGCAGTTTTTACCCAAAATTCATACTTGTTCTTACAAGTTAGTTCCCATGAAAAGTAGAGCAAATGCAGCATTTCAGTGAATCACTGCTACACAAGTGTTCAAACTGAAGGCATTACTGTAGAAACAACATACATTCCTTTGTACTGAAACAGGTACATGTAGTAATGTTAGGTACTACTACAAAATGTTGAAGTAACAGTGTGTTCTCCAAATATGTAACATTTCACAGAGAATTAGTAGTGTTGAAGCAGTTCATCACTGTTCATTCTTTGAGAAATGCAGTTTTTACCCAAAATTCATACTTGTTCTTACAAGTTAGTTCACATGAAAAGTAGAGCAAATGCAGCATTTCAGTGAATCAATGCTACACAAGTGTTCAAACTGAAGGCATTACTGTAGAAACAAACATACATTCCTTTGTACTGAAACAGGTACATGTAGTAATGTTAGGTACTACTACAAAATGTTGAAGTAACAGTGTGTTCTCCAAATATGTAACATTTCACAGAGAATTAGTAGTGTTGAAGCAGTTCATCACTGTTCATTCTTTGAGAAATGCAGTTTTTACCCAAAATTCATACTTGTTCTTACAAGTTAGTTCCCATGAAAAGTAGAGCAAATGCAGCATTTCAGTGAACCAATGCTACACAAGTGTTCAAACTGAAGGCATTACTGTAGAAACAACATACATACCTTTGGTACTGAAACAGGTACATGTAGTAATGTTAGGTACTATTACAAAATGTTGAAGTAACAGTGTGTTCTCCAAATATGTAACATTTCACAGAGAATTAGTAGTGTTGAAGCACTTCATCACTGTTCATTCTTTGAGAAATGCAGTTTTTACCCAAAATTCATACTTGTTCTTACAAGTTAGTTCACATGAAAAGTAGAGCAAATGCAGCATTTCAGTGAATCACTGCTACACAAGTGTTCAAACTGAAGGCATTACTGTGGAAACAACATACATACCTTTGTACTGAAACAGGTACATGTAGTAATGTTAGGTACTACTACAAAATGTTGAAGTAACAGTGTGTTCTCCAAATATGTAACATTTCACAGAGAATTAGTAGTGTTGAAGCAGTTCATCACTGTTTCATTCTTTGAGAAATGCAGTTTTTACCCAAAATTCATACTTGTTCTTACAAGTTAGTTCCCATGAAAAGTAGAGCAAATGCAGCATTTCAGTGAATCAATGCTACACAAGTGTTCAAACTGAAAGGCATTACTGTAGAAACAACATACATTCCTTTGTACTGAAACAGGTACATGTAGTAATGTTAGGTACTATTACAAAATGTTGAAGTAACAGTGTGTTCTCCAAATATGTAACATTTCACAGAGAATTAGTAGTGTTGAAGCAGTTCATCACTGTTCATTCTTTGAGAAATGCAGTTTTTACCCAAAATTCATACTTGTTCTTACCAGTTAGTTCCCATGAAAAGTAGAGCAAATGCAGCATTTCAGTGAATCACTGCTACACAAGTGTTCAAACTGAAGGCATTACTGTAGAAACAACATACATTCCTTTGTACTGAAACAGGTACATGTAGTAATGTTAGGTACTACTACAAAATGTTGAAGTAACAGTGTGTTCTCCAAATATGTAACATTTCACAGAGAATTAGTAGTGTTGAAGCAGTTCATCACTGTTCATTCTTTGAGAAATGCAGTTTTTATCCCAAAATTCATACTTGTTCTTAACAGTTAGTTCACATGAAAAGTAGAGCAAATGCAGCATTTCAGTGAATCAATGCTACACAAGTGTCCAAACTGAAGGCATTACTGTAGAAACAACATACATTCCTTTGTACTGAAACAGGTACATGTAGTAATGTTAGGTACTACTACAAAATGTTGAAGTAACAGTGTGTTCTCCAAATATGTAACATTTCACAGAGAATTAGTAGTGTTGAAGCAGTTCATCACTGTTCATTCTTTGAGAAATGCAGTTTTTACCCAAAATTCATACTTGTTCTTACAAGTTAGTTCCCATGAAAAGTAGAGCAAATGCAGCATTTCAGTGAATCAATGCTACACAAGTGTTCAAACTGAAGGCATTACTGTAGAAACAACATACATTCCTTTGTACTGAAACAGGTACATGTAGTAATGTTAGGTACTACTACAAAATGTTGAAGTAACAGTGTGTTCTCCAAATATGTAACATTTCACAGAGAATTAGTAGTGTTGAAGCAGTTCATCACTGTTCATTCTTTGAGAAATGCAGTTTTTCACCCAAAAATTCATACTTGTTCTTACAAGTTAGTTCACATGAAAAGTAGAGCAAATGCAGCATTTCAGTGAATCACTGCTACACAAGTGTTCAAACTGAAGGCATTACTGTAGAAACAACATACATTCCTTTGTACTGAAACAGGTACATGTAGTAATGTTAGGTACTACTACAAAATGTTGAAGTAACAGTGTGTTCTCCAAATATGTAACATTTCACAGAGAATTAGTAGTGTTGAAGCAGTTCATCACTGTTCATTCTTTGAGAAATGCAGTTTTTACCCAAAATTCATACTTGTTCTTACAAGTTAGTTCACATGAAAAGTAGAGCAAATGCAGCATTTCAGTGAATCAATGCTACACAAGTGTCCAAACTGAAGGCATTACTGTAGAAACAAACATACATTCCTTTGTACTGAAACAGGTACATGTAGTAATGTTAGGTACTACTACAAAATGTTGAAGTAACAGTGTGTTCTCCAAATATGTAACATTTCACAGAGAATTAGTAGTGTTGAAGCAGTTCATCACTGTTCATTCTTTGAGAAATGCAGTTTTTACCCAAAATTCATACTTGTTCTTACAAGTTAGTTCCCATGAAAAGTAGAGCAAATGCAGCATTTCAGTGAATCAATGCTACACAAGTGTTCAAACTGAATGCATTACTGTGGAAACAACATACATACCTTTGGTACTGAAACAGGTACATGTAGTAATGTTAGGTACTACTACAAAATGTTGAAGTAACAGTGTGTTCTCCAAATATGTAACATTTCACAGAGAATTAGTAGTGTTGAAGCAGTTCATCACTGTTCATTCTTTGAGAAATGCAGTTTTTACCCAAAATTCATACTTGTTCTTACAAGTTAGTTCACATGAAAAGTAGAGCAAATGCAGCATTTCAGTGAATCACTGCTACACAAGTGTTCAAACTGAAGGCATTACTGTAGAAACAACATACATACCTTTGTACTGAAACAGGTACATGTAGTAATGTTAGGTACTACTACAAAATGTTGAAGTAACAGTGTGTTCTCCAAATATGTAACATTTCACAGAGAATTAGTAGTGTTGAAGCAGTTCATCACTGTTCATTCTTTGAGAAATGCAGTTTTTACCCAAAATTCATACTTGTTCTTACCAGTTAGTTCCCATGAAAAGTAGAGCAAATGCAGCATTTCAGTGAATCACTGCTACACAAGTGTTCAAACTGAAGGCATTACTGTAGAAACAACATACATTCCTTTGTACTGAAACAGGTACATGTAGTAATGTTAGGTACTACTACAAAATGTTGAAGTAACAGTGTGTTCTCCAAATATGTAACATTTCACAGAGAATTAGTAGTGTTGAAGCAGTTCATCACTGTTCATTCTTTGAGAAATGCAGTTTTTACCCAAAATTCATACTTGTTCTTACAAGTTAGTTCCCATGAAAAGTAGAGCAAATGCAGCATTTCAGTGAATCAATGCTACACAAGTGTCCAAACTGAAGGCATTACTGTAGAAACAACATACATTCCTTTGTACTGAAACAGGTACATGTAGTAATGTTAGGTACTACTACAAAATGTTGAAGTAACAGTGTGTTCTCCAAATATGTAACATTTCACAGAGAATTAGTAGTGTTGAAGCAGTTCATCACTGTTCCTTCTTTGAGAAATGCAGTTTTTACCCAAAATTCATACTTGTTCCTACAACTTAGTTCCCATGAAAAGTAGAGCAAATGCAGCATTTCAGTGAACCAATGCTACACAAGTGTTCAAACCGAATGCATTACTGTGGAAACAACATACATACCTTGGTACTGAAACAGGTACATGTAGTAATGTTAGGTACTATTACAAAATGTTGAAGTAACAGTGTGTTCTCCAAATATGTAACATTTCACAGAGAATTAGTAGTGTTGAAGCAGTTCATCACTGTTCATTCTTTGAGAAATGCAGTTTTTACCCAAAATTCTTACTTGTTCTTACAAGTTAGTTCACATGAAAAGTAGAGCAAATGCAGCATTTCAGTGAATCACTGCTACACAAGTGTTCAAACGGAACGCATTACTGTGGAAACAACATACATACCTTTGTACTGAAACAGGTACATGTAGTAATGTTAGGTACTACTACAAAATGTTGAAGTAACAGTGTGTTCTCCAAATATGTAACATTTCACAGAGAATTAGTAGTGTTGAAGCAGTTCATCACTGTTTATTCTTTGAGAAATGCAGTTTTTCACCCAAAATTCATACTTGTTCTTACAAGTTAGTTCACATGAAAAGTAGAGCAAATGCAGCATTTCAGTGAATCACTGCTACACAAGTGTTCAAACTGAAGGCATTACTGTAGGAAACAACATACATTCCTTTGTACTGAAACAGGTACATGTAGTAATGTTAGGTACTACTACAAAATGTTGAAGTAACAGTGTGTTCTCCAAATATGTAACATTTCACAGAGAATTAGTAGTGTTGAAGCAGTTCATCACTGTTCATTCTTTGAGAAATGCAGTTTTTACCCAAAATTCATACTTGTTCTTACAAGTTAGTTCCCATGAAAAGTAGAGCAAATGCAGCATTTCAGTGAATCAATGCTACACAAGTGTTCAAACTGAAAGGCATTACTGTAGAAACAACATACATTCCTTTGTACTGAAACAGGTACATGTAGTAATGTTAGGTACTACTACAAAATGTTGAAGTAACAGTGTGTTCTCCAAATATGTAACATTTCACAGAGAATTAGTAGTGTTGAAGCAGTTCATCACTGTTCATTCTTTGAGAAATGCAGTTTTTACCCAAAATTCATACTTGTTCTTACCAGTTAGTTCCCATGAAAAGTAGAGCAAATGCAGCATTTCAGTGAATCACTGCTACACAAGTGTTCAAACTGAAGGCATTACTGTAGAAACAACATACATTCCCTTTGTACTGAAACAGGTACATGTAGTAATGTTAGGTACTACTACAAAATGTTGAAGTAACAGTGTGTTCTCCAAATATGTAACATTTCACAGAGAATTAGTAGTGTTGAAGCAGTTCATCACTGTTCATTCTTTGAGAAATGCAGTTTTTACCCAAAATTCATACTTGTTCTTACAAGTTAGTTCCCATGAAAAGTAGAGCAAATGCAGCATTTCAGTGAATCAATGCTACACAAGTGTTCAAACTGAAGGCATTACTGTAGAAACAACATACATTCCTTTGTACTGAAACAGGTACATGTAGTAATGTTAGGTACTACTACAAAATGTTGAAGTAACAGTGTGTTCTCCAAATATGTAACATTTCACAGAGAATTAGTAGTGTTGAAGCAGTTCATCACTGTTCATTCTTTGAGAAATGCAGTTTTTACCCAAAATTCATACTTGTTCTTACAAGTTAGTTCACATGAAAAGTAGAGCAAATGCAGCATTTCAGTGAATCACTGCTACACAAGTGTTCAAACTGAAGGCATTACTGTAGAAACAACATACATTCCTTTGTACTGAAACAGGTACATGTAGTAATGTTAGGTACTACTACAAAATGTTGAAGTAACAGTGTGTTCTCCAAATATGTAACATTTCACAGAGAATTAGTAGTGTTGAAGCAGTTCATCACTGTTCATTCTTTGAGAAATGCAGTTTTTACCCAAAATTCATACTTGTTCTTACAAGTTAGTTCCCATGAAAAGTAGAGCAAATGCAGCATTTCAGTGAATCAATGCTACACAAGTGTTCAAACTGAAGGCATTACTGTAGAAACAACATACATTCCTTTGTACTGAAACAGGTACATGTAGTAATGTTAGGTACTACTACAAAATGTTGAAGTAACAGTGTGTTCTCCAAATATGTAACATTTCACAGAGAATTAGTAGTGTTGAAGCAGTTCATCACTGTTCATTCTTTGAGAAATGCAGTTTTTACCCAAAATTCATACTTGTTCTTACAAGTTAGTTCACATGAAAAGTAGAGCAAATGCAGCATTTCAGTGAATCAATGCTACACAAGTGTTCAAACTGAAGGCATTACTGTAGAAACAACATACATTCCTTTGTACTGAAACAGGTACATGTAGTAATGTTAGGTACTACTACAAAATGTTGAAGTAACAGTGTGTTCTCCAAATATGTAACATTTCACAGAGAATTAGTAGTGTTGAAGCAGTTCATCACTGTTCATTCTTTGAGAAATGCAGTTTTTACCCAAAATTCATACTTGTTCTTACAAGTTAGTTCCCATGAAAAGTAGAGCAAATGCAGCATTTCAGTGAATCAATGCTACACAAGTGTTCAAACTGAAGGCATTACTGTAGAAACAACATACATTCCTTTGTACTGAAACAGGTACATGTAGTAATGTTAGGTACTACTACAAAATGTTGAAGTAACAGTGTGTTCTCCAAATATGTAACATTTCACAGAGAATTAGTAGTGTTGAAGCAGTTCATCACTGTTCATTCTTTGAGAAATGCAGTTTTTACCCAAAATTCATACTTGTTCTTACAAGTTAGTTCCCATGAAAAGTAGAGCAAATGCAGCATTTCAGTGAATCAATGCTACACAAGTGTTCAAACTGAACGCATTACTGTAGAAACAACATACATTCCTTTGTACTGAAACAGGTACATGTAGTAATGTTAGGTACTACTACAAAATGTTGAAGTAACAGTGTGTTCTCCAAATATGTAACATTTCACAGAGAATTAGTAGTGTTGAAGCAGTTCATCACTGTTTCATTCTTTGAGAAATGCAGTTTTTCACCCAAAATTCATACTTGTTCTTACAAGTTAGTTCCCATGAAAAGTAGAGCAAATGCAGCATTTCAGTGAATCACTGCTACACAAGTGTTCAAACTGAAGGCATTACTGTAGAAACAACATACATTCCTTTGTACTGAAACAGGTACATGTAGTAATGTTAGGTACTACTACAAAATGTTGAAGTAACAGTGTGTTCTCCAAATATGTAACATTTCACAGAGAATTAGTAGTGTTGAAGCAGTTCATCACTGTTCATTCTTTGAGAAATGCAGTTTTTACCCAAAAATTCATACTTGTTCTTACAAGTTAGTTCCCATGAAAAGTAGAGCAAATGCAGCATTTCAGTGAATCAATGCTACACAAGTGTTCAAACTGAAGGCATTACTGTGGAAACAACATACATTCCTTTGTACTGAAACAGGTACATGTAGTAATGTTAGGTACTACTACAAAATGTTGAAGTAACAGTGTGTTCTCCAAATATGTAACATTTCACAGAGAATTAGTAGTGTTGAAGCAGTTCATCACTGTTTATTCTTTGAGAAATGCAGTTTTTCACCCAAAATTCATACTTGTTCTTACAAGTTAGTTCCCATGAAAAGTAGAGCAAATGCAGCATTTCAGTGAATCACTGCTACACAAGTGTTCAAACTGAAGGCATTACTGTAGAAACAACATACATTCCTTTGTACTGAAACAGGTACATGTAGTAATGTTAGGTACTACTACAAAATGTTGAAGTAACAGTGTGTTCTCCAAATATGTAACATTTCACAGAGAATTAGTAGTGTTGAAGCAGTTCATCACTGTTCATTCTTTGAGAAATGCAGTTTTTACCCAAAATTCATACTTGTTCTTACAAGTTAGTTCACATGAAAAGTAGAGCAAATGCAGCATTTCAGTGAATCAATGCTACACAAGTGTTCAAACTGAAGGCATTACTGTAGAAACAACATACATTCCTTTGTACTGAAACAGGTACATGTAGTAATGTTAGGTACTACTACAAAATGTTGAAGTAACAGTGTGTTCTCCAAATATGTAACATTTCACAGAGAATTAGTAGTGTTGAAGCAGTTCATCACTGTTCATTCTTTGAGAAATGCAGTTTTTACCCAAAATTCATACTTGTTCTTACCAGTTAGTTCCCATGAAAAGTAGAGCAAATGCAGCATTTCAGTGAATCACTGCTACACAAGTGTTCAAACTGAAGGCATTACTGTAGAAACAACATACATTCCTGGGTACTGAAACAGGTACATGTAGTAATGTTAGGTACTACTACAAAATGTTGAAGTAACAGTGTGTTCTCCAAATATGTAACATTTCACAGAGAATTAGTAGTGTTGAAGCAGTTCATCACTGTTCATTCTTTGAGAAATGCAGTTTTTATCCCAAAATTCATACTTGTTCTTACCAGTTAGTTCCCATGAAAAGAAGAGCAAATGCAGCATTTCAGTGAATCAATGCTACACAAGTGTTCAAACTGAAGGCATTACTGTAGAAACAACATACATTCCTTTGTACTGAAACAGGTACATGTAGTAATGTTAGGTACTACTACAAAATGTTGAAGTAACAATGTGTTCTCCAAATATGTAACATTTCACAGAGAATTAGTAGTGTTGAAGCAGTTCATCACTGTTCATTCTTTGAGAAATGCAGTTTTTACCCAAAATTCATACTTGTTCTTACAAGTTAGTTCCCATGAAAAGTAGAGCAAATGCAGCATTTCAGTGAATCAATGCTACACAAGTGTTCAAACTGAAGGCATTACTGTAGAAACAACATACATTCCTTTGTACTGAAACAGGTACATGTAGTAATGTTAGGTACTACTACAAAATGTTGAAGTAACAGTGTGTTCTCCAAATATGTAACATTTCACAGAGAATTAGTAGTGTTGAAGCAGTTCATCACTGTTCATTCTTTGAGAAATGCAGTTTTTACCCAAAAATTCATACTTGTTCTTACAAGTTAGTTCCCATGAAAAGTAGAGCAAATGCAGCATTTCAGTGAATCAATGCTACACAAGTGTTCAAACTGAAGGCATTACTGTAGAAACAACATACATTCCTTTGTACTGAAACAGGTACATGTAGTAATGTTAGGTACTACTACAAAATGTTGAAGTAACAGTGTGTTCTCCAAATATGTAACATTTCACAGAGAATTAGTAGTGTTGAAGCAGTTCATCACTGTTTCATTCTTTGAGAAATGCAGTTTTTACCCAAAATTCATACTTGTTCTTACAAGTTAGTTCCCATGAAAAGTAGAGCAAATGCAGCATTTCAGTGAATCAATGCTACACAAGTGTTCAAACTGAAGGCATTACTGTAGAAACAACATACATTCCTTTGTACTGAAACAGGTACATGTAGTAATGTTAGGTACTACTACAAAATGTTGAAGTAACAGTGTGTTCTCCAAATATGTAACATTTCACAGAGAATTAGTAGTGTTGAAGCAGTTCATCACTGTTCATTCTTTGAGAAATGCAGTTTTTACCCAAAATTCATACTTGTTCTTACAAGTTAGTTCACATGAAAAGTAGAGCAAATGCAGCATTTCAGTGAATCAATGCTACACAAGTGTTCAAACTGAAGGCATTACTGTAGAAACAACATACATTCCTTTGTACTGAAACAGGTACATGTAGTAATGTTAGGTACTACTACAAAATGTTGAAGTAACAGTGTGTTCTCCAAATATGTAACATTTCACAGAGAATTAGTAGTGTTGAAGCAGTTCATCACTGTTCATTCTTTGAGAAATGCAGTTTTTACCCAAAATTCATACTTGTTCTTACAAGTTAGTTCCCATGAAAAGTAGAGCAAATGCAGCATTTCAGTGAATCAATGCTACACAAGTGTTCAAACTGAAGGCATTACTGTAGAAACAACATACATTCCTTTGTACTGAAACAGGTACATGTAGTAATGTTAGGTACTACTACAAAATGTTGAAGTAACAGTGTGTTCTCCAAATATGTAACATTTCACAGAGAATTAGTAGTGTTGAAGCAGTTCATCACTGTTCATTCTTTGAGAAATGCAGTTTTTACCCAAAATTCATACTTGTTCTTACAAGTTAGTTCCCATGAAAAGTAGAGCAAATGCAGCATTTCAGTGAATCACTGCTACACAAGTGTTCAAACTGAAGGCATTACTGTAGAAACAACATACATTCCTTTGTACTGAAACAGGTACATGTAGTAATGTTAGGTACTACTACAAAATGTTGAAGTAACAGTGTGTTCTCCAAATATGTAACATTTCACAGAGAATTAGTAGTGTTGAAGCAGTTCATCACTGTTCATTCTTTGAGAAATGCAGTTTTTATCCCAAAATTCATACTTGTTCTTAACAGTTAGTTCACATGAAAAGTAGAGCAAATGCAGCATTTCAGTGAATCAATGCTACACAAGTGTCCAAACTGAAGGCATTACTGTAGAAACAACATACATTCCTTTGTACTGAAACAGGTACATGTAGTAATGTTAGGTACTACTACAAAATGTTGAAGTAACAGTGTGTTCTCCAAATATGTAACATTTCACAGAGAATTAGTAGTGTTGAAGCAGTTCATCACTGTTCATTCTTTGAGAAATGCAGTTTTTACCCAAAATTCATACTTGTTCTTACCAGTTAGTTCCCATGAAAAGTAGAGCAAATGCAGCATTTCAGTGAATCAATGCTACACAAGTGTTCAAACTGAAGGCATTACTGTAGAAACAACATACATTCCTTTGTACTGAAACAGGTACATGTAGTAATGTTAGGTACTACTACAAAATGTTGAAGTAACAGTGTGTTCTCCAAATATGTAACATTTCACAGAGAATTAGTAGTGTTGAAGCAGTTCATCACTGTTCATTCTTTGAGAAATGCAGTTTTTCCCCCAAAATTCATACTTGTTCTTACAAGTTAGTTCACATGAAAAGTAGAGCAAATGCAGCATTTCAGTGAATCACTGCTACACAAGTGTTCAAACTGAAGGCATTACTGTAGAAACAACATACATTCCTTTGTACTGAAACAGGTACATGTAGTAATGTTAGGTACTACTACAAAATGTTGAAGTAACAGTGTGTTCTCCAAATATGTAACATTTCACAGAGAATTAGTAGTGTTGAAGCAGTTCATCACTGTTCATTCTTTGAGAAATGCAGTTTTTACCCAAAATTCATACTTGTTCTTACAAGTTAGTTCACATGAAAAGTAGAGCAAATGCAGCATTTCAGTGAATCAATGCTACACAAGTGTCCAAACTGAAGGCATTACTGTAGAAACAACATACATTCCTTTGTACTGAAACAGGTACATGTAGTAATGTTAGGTACTACTACAAAATGTTGAAGTAACAGTGTGTTCTCCAAATATGTAACATTTCACAGAGAATTAGTAGTGTTGAAGCAGTTCATCACTGTTCATTCTTTGAGAAATGCAGTTTTTACCCAAAATTCATACTTGTTCCTACAACTTAGTTCCCATGAAAAGTAGAGCAAATGCAGCATTTCAGTGAACCAATGCTACACAAGTGTTCAAACCGAATGCATTACTGTGGAAACAACATACATACCTTTGGTACTGAAACAGGTACATGTAGTAATGTTAGGTACTATTACAAAATGTTGAAGTAACAGTGTGTTCTCCAAATATGTAACATTTCACAGAGATTTAGTAGTGTTGAAGCAGTTCATCACTGTTCATTCTTTGAGAAATGCAGTTTTTACCCAAAATTCTTACTTGTTCTTACAAGTTAGTTCACAAGAAAAGTAGAGCAAATGCAGCATTTCAGTGAATCACTGCTACACAAGTGTTCAAACTGAACGCATTACTGTGGAAACAACATACATACCTTTGTACTGAAACAGGTACATGTAGTAATGTTAGGTACTACTACAAAATGTTGAAGTAACAGTGTGTTCTCCAAATATGTAACATTTCACAGAGAATTAGTAGTGTTGAAGCAGTTCATCACTGTTTATTCTTTGAGAAATGCAGTTTTTCACCCAAAATTCATACTTGTTCTTACAAGTTAGTTCACATGAAAAGTAGAGCAAATGCAGCATTTCAGTGAATCAATGCTACACAAGTGTTCAAACTGAAGGCATTACTGTAGAAACAACATACATTCCTTTGTACTGAAACAGGTACATGTAGTAATGTTAGGTACTACTACAAAATGTTGAAGTAACAGTGTGTTCTCCAAATATGTAACATTTCACAGAGAATTAGTAGTGTTGAAGCAGTTCATCACTGTTCATTCTTTGAGAAATGCAGTTTTTACCCAAAATTCATACTTGTTCTTACAAGTTAGTTCCCATGAAAAGTAGAGCAAATGCAGCATTTCAGTGAATCAATGCTACACAAGTGTTCAAACTGAAAGCATTACTGTAGAAACAACATACATTCCTTTGTACTGAAACAGGTACATGTAGTAATGTTAGGTACTACTACAAAATGTTGAAGTAACAGTGTGTTCTCCAAATATGTAACATTTCACAGAGAATTAGTAGTGTTGAAGCAGTTCATCACTGTTCATTCTTTGAGAAATGCAGTTTTTACCCAAAATTCATACTTGTTCTTACAAGTTAGTTCCCATGAAAAGTAGAGCAAATGCAGCATTTCAGTGAATCAATGCTACACAAGTGTTCAAACTGAAGGCATTACTGTAGAAACAACATACATTCCTTTGTACTGAAACAGGTACATGTAGTAATGTTAGGTACTACTACAAAATGTTGAAGTAACAGTGTGTTCTCCAAATATGTAACATTTCACAGAGAATTAGTAGTGTTGAAGCAGTTCATCACTGTTCATTCTTTGAGAAATGCAGTTTTTACCCAAAATTCATACTTGTTCTTACAAGTTAGTTCCCATGAAAAGTAGAGCAAATGCAGCATTTCAGTGAATCAATGCTACACAAGTGTTCAAACTGAAGGCATTACTGTAGAAACAACATACATTCCTTTGTACTGAAACAGGTACATGTAGTAATGTTAGGTACTACTACAAAATGTTGAAGTAACAGTGTGTTCTCCAAATATGTAACATTTCACAGAGAATTAGTAGTGTTGAAGCAGTTCATCACTGTTCATTCTTTGAGAAATGCAGTTTTTACCCAAAATTCATACTTGTTCTTACAAGTTAGTTCACATGAAAAGTAGAGCAAATGCAGCATTTCAGTGAATCACTGCTACACAAGTGTTCAAACTGAAGGCATTACTGTAGAAACAACATACATTCCTTTGTACTGAAACAGGTACATGTAGTAATGTTAGGTACTACTACAAAATGTTGAAGTAACAGTGTGTTCTCCAAATATGTAACATTTCACAGAGAATTAGTAGTGTTGAAGCAGTTCATCACTGTTCATTCTTTGAGAAATGCAGTTTTTACCCAAAATTCATACTTGTTCTTACAAGTTAGTTCCCATGAAAAGTAGAGCAAATGCAGCATTTCAGTGAATCAATGCTACACAAGTGTTCAAACTGAAGGCATTACTGTAGAAACAACATACATTCCTTTGTACTGAAACAGGTACATGTAGTAATGTTAGGTACTACTACAAAATGTTGAAGTAACAGTGTGTTCTCCAAATATGTAACATTTCACAGAGAATTAGTAGTGTTGAAGCAGTTCATCACTGTTCATTCTTTGAGAAATGCAGTTTTTACCCAAAATTCATACTTGTTCTTACAAGTTAGTTCCCATGAAAAGTAGAGCAAATGCAGCATTTCAGTGAATCAATGCTACACAAGTGTTCAAACTGAAGGCATTACTGTAGAAACAACATACATTCCTTTGTACTGAAACAGGTACATGTAGTAATGTTAGGTACTACTACAAAATGTTGAAGTAACAGTGTGTTCTCCAAATATGTAACATTTCACAGAGAATTAGTAGTGTTGAAGCAGTTCATCACTGTTCATTCTTTGAGAAATGCAGTTTTTCACCCAAAATTCATACTTGTTCTTACAAGTTAGTTCCCATGAAAAGTAGAGCAAATGCAGCATTTCAGTGAATCAATGCTACACAAGTGTTCAAACTGAAGGCATTACTGTAGGAAACAACATACATTCCTTTGTACTGAAACAGGTACATGTAGTAATGTTAGGTACTACTACAAAATGTTGAAGTAACAGTGTGTTCTCCAAATATGTAACATTTCACAGAGAATTAGTAGTGTTGAAGCAGTTCATCACTGTTCATTCTTTGAGAAATGCAGTTTTTACCCAAAATTCATACTTGTTCTTACAAGTTAGTTCCCATGAAAAGTAGAGCAAATGCAGCATTTCAGTGAATCAATGCTACACAAGTGTTCAAACTGAAGGCATTACTGTAGAAACAACATACATTCCTTTGTACTGAAACAGGTACATGTAGTAATGTTAGGTACTACTACAAAATGTTGAAGTAACAGTGTGTTCTCCAAATATGTAACATTTCACAGAGAATTAGTAGTGTTGAAGCAGTTCATCACTGTTTATTCTTTGAGAAATGCAGTTTTTCACCCAAAATTCATACTTGTTCTTACAAGTTAGTTCACATGAAAAGTAGAGCAAATGCAGCATTTCAGTGAATCACTGCTACACAAGTGTTCAAACTGAAGGCATTACTGTAGAAACAACATACATTCCTTTGTACTGAAACAGGTACATGTAGTAATGTTAGGTACTACTACAAAATGTTGAAGTAACAGTGTGTTCTCCAAATATGTAACATTTCACAGAGAATTAGTAGTGTTGAAGCAGTTCATCACTGTTCATTCTTTGAGAAATGCAGTTTTTACCCAAAAATTCATACTTGTTCTTACAAGTTAGTTCACATGAAAAGTAGAGCAAATGCAGCATTTCAGTGAATCAATGCTACACAAGTGTTCAAACTGAAGGCATTACTGTAGAAACAACATACATTCCTTTGTACTGAAACAGGTACATGTAGTAATGTTAGGTACTACTACAAAATGTTGAAGTAACAGTGTGTTCTCCAAATATGTAACATTTCACAGAGAATTAGTAGTGTTGAAGCAGTTCATCACTGTTCATTCTTTGAGAAATGCAGTTTTTACCCAAAATTCATACTTGTTCTTACCAGTTAGTTCCCATGAAAAGTAGAGCAAATGCAGCATTTCAGTGAATCACTGCTACACAAGTGTTCAAACTGAAGGCATTACTGTAGAAACAACATACATTCCTTTGTACTGAAACAGGTACATGTAGTAATGTTAGGTACTACTACAAAATGTTGAAGTAACAGTGTGTTCTCCAAATATGTAACATTTCACAGAGAATTAGTAGTGTTGAAGCAGTTCATCACTGTTCATTCTTTGAGAAATGCAGTTTTTATCCCAAAATTCATACTTGTTCTTACAAGTTAGTTCCCATGAAAAGTAGAGCAAATGCAGCATTTCAGTGAATCAATGCTACACAAGTGTTCAAACTGAAGGCATTACTGTAGAAACAACATACATTCCTTTGTACTGAAACAGGTACATGTAGTAATGTTAGGTACTACTACAAAATGTTGAAGTAACAATGTGTTCTCCAAATATGTAACATTTCACAGAGAATTAGTAGTGTTGAAGCAGTTCATCACTGTTCATTCTTTGAGAAATGCAGTTTTTACCCAAAATTCATACTTGTTCTTACCAGTTAGTTCCCATGAAAAGTAGAGCAAATGCAGCATTTCAGTGAATCAATGCTACACAAGTGTTCAAACTGAAGGCATTACTGTAGAAACAACATACATTCCTTTGTACTGAAACAGGTACATGTAGTAATGTTAGGTACTACTACAAAATGTTGAAGTAACAGTGTGTTCTCCAAATATGTAACATTTCACAGAGAATTAGTAGTGTTGAAGCAGTTCATCACTGTTCATTCTTTGAGAAATGCAGTTTTTACCCAAAAATTCATACTTGTTCTTACAAGTTAGTTCCCATGAAAAGTAGAGCAAATGCAGCATTTCAGTGAATCAATGCTACACAAGTGTTCAAACTGAAGGCATTACTGTAGAAACAACATACATTCCTTTGTACTGAAACAGGTACATGTAGTAATGTTAGGTACTACTA
The DNA here is from genome assembly GCF_019186645.2 of Phyllostomus hastatus. Lineage (NCBI taxonomy): Eukaryota > Metazoa > Chordata > Mammalia > Chiroptera > Phyllostomidae > Phyllostomus > Phyllostomus hastatus. Next base: position 67,423 of record NW_025333524.1, on the reverse strand, counting down.
CAAAATGTTGAAGTAACAGTGTGTTCTCCAAATATGTAACATTTCACAGAGAATTAGTAGTGTTGAAGCAGTTCATCACTGTTCATTCTTTGAGAAATGCAGTTTTTACCCAAAATTCATACTTGTTCTTACAAGTTAGTTCACATGAAAAGTAGAGCAAATGCAGCATTTCAGTGAATCAATGCTACACAAGTGTTCAAACTGAAGGCATTACTGTAGGAAACAACATACATTCCTTTGTACTGAAACAGGTACATGTAGTAATGTTAGGTACTACTACAAAATGTTGAAGTAACAGTGTGTTCTCCAAATATGTAACATTTCACAGAGAATTAGTAGTGTTGAAGCAGTTCATCACTGTTCATTCTTTGAGAAATGCAGTTTTTACCCAAAATTCATACTTGTTCTTACAAGTTAGTTCACATGAAAAGTAGAGCAAATGCAGCATTTCAGTGAATCAATGCTACACAAGTGTTCAAACTGAAGGCATTACTGTAGAAACAACATACATTCCTTTGTACTGAAACAGGTACATGTAGTAATGTTAGGTACTACTACAAAATGTTGAAGTAACAGTGTGTTCTCCAAATATGTAACATTTCACAGAGAATTAGTAGTGTTGAAGCAGTTCATCACTGTTCATTCTTTGAGAAATGCAGTTTTTACCCAAAATTCATACTTGTTCTTACAAGTTAGTTCCCATGAAAAGTAGAGCAAATGCAGCATTTCAGTGAATCAATGCTACACAAGTGTTCAAACTGAAGGCATTACTGTAGAAACAACATACATTCCTTTGTACTGAAACAGGTACATGTAGTAATGTTAGGTACTACTACAAAATGTTGAAGTAACAGTGTGTTCTCCAAATATGTAACATTTCACAGAGAATTAGTAGTGTTGAAGCAGTTCATCACTGTTCATTCTTTGAGAAATGCAGTTTTTACCCAAAATTCATACTTGTTCTTACAAGTTAGTTCACATGAAAAGTAGAGCAAATGCAGCATTTCAGTGAATCACTGCTACACAAGTGTTCAAACTGAAGGCATTACTGTAGAAACAACATACATTCCTTTGTACTGAAACAGGTACATGTAGTAATGTTAGGTACTACTACAAAATGTTGAAGTAACAGTGTGTTCTCCAAATATGTATCATTTCACAGAGAATTAGTAGTGTTGAAGCAGTTCATCACTGTTTCATTCTTTGAGAAATGCAGTTTTTACCCAAAATTCATACTTGTTCTTACAAGTTAGTTCACATGAAAAGTAGAGCAAATGCAGCATTTCAGTGAATCAATGCTACACAAGTGTTCAAACTGAAGGCATTACTGTAGAAACAACATACATTCCTTTGTACTGAAACAGGTACATGTAGTAATGTTAGGTACTACTACAAAATGTTGAAGTAACAGTGTGTTCTCCAAATATGTAACATTTCACAGAGAATTAGTAGTGTTGAAGCAGTTCATCACTGTTCATTCTTTGAGAAATGCAGTTTTTACCCAAAATTCATACTTGTTCTTACAAGTTAGTTCCCATGAAAAGTAGAGCAAATGCAGCATTTCAGTGAATCAATGCTACACAAGTGTTCAAACTGAAAGCATTACTGTAGAAACAACATACATTCCTTTGTACTGAAACAGGTACATGTAGTAATGTTAGGTACTACTACAAAATGTTGAAGTAACAGTGTGTTCTCCAAATATGTAACATTTCACAGAGAATTAGTAGTGTTGAAGCAGTTCATCACTGTTCATTCTTTGAGAAATGCAGTTTTTACCCAAAATTCATACTTGTTCTTACCAGTTAGTTCCCATGAAAAGTAGAGCAAATGCAGCATTTCAGTGAATCACTGCTACACAAGTGTTCAAACTGAAGGCATTACTGTAGAAACAACATACATTCCTTTGTACTGAAACAGGTACATGTAGTAATGTTAGGTACTACTACAAAATGTTGAAGTAACAGTGTGTTCTCCAAATATGTAACATTTCACAGAGAATTAGTAGTGTTGAAGCAGTTCATCACTGTTCATTCTTTGAGAAATGCAGTTTTTATCCCAAAATTCATACTTGTTCTTACAAGTTAGTTCCCATGAAAAGTAGAGCAAATGCAGCATTTCAGTGAATCAATGCTACACAAGTGTTCAAACTGAAGGCATTACTGTAGAAACAACATACATTCCTTTGTACTGAAACAGGTACATGTAGTAATGTTAGGTACTACTACAAAATGTTGAAGTAACAGTGTGTTCTCCAAATATGTAACATTTCACAGAGAATTAGTAGTGTTGAAGCAGTTCATCACTGTTCATTCTTTGAGAAATGCATTTTTCACCCAAAATTCATACTTGTTCTTACAAGTTAGTTCCCATGAAAAGTAGAGCAAATGCAGCATTTCAGTGAATCACTGCTACACAAGTGTTCAAACTGAAGGCATTACTGTAGAAACAACATACATTCCTTTGTACTGAAACAGGTACATGTAGTAATGTTAGGTACTACTACAAAATGTTGAAGTAACAGTGTGTTCTCCAAATATGTAACATTTCACAGAGAATTAGTAGTGTTGAAGCAGTTCATCACTGTTCATTCTTTGAGAAATGCAGTTTTTACCCAAAATTCATACTTGTTCTTACAAGTTAGTTCCCATGAAAAGTAGAGCAAATGCAGCATTTCAGTGAATCAATGCTACACAAGTGTTCAAACTGAAGGCATTACTGTAGAAACAACATACATTCCTTTGTACTGAAACAGGTACATGTAGTAATGTTAGGTACTACTACAAAATGTTGAAGTAACAGTGTGTTCTCCAAATATGTAACATTTCACAGAGAATTAGTAGTGTTGAAGCAGTTCATCACTGTTCATTCTTTGAGAAATGCAGTTTTTACCCAAAATTCATACTTGTTCTTACAAGTTAGTTCACATGAAAAGTAGAGCAAATGCAGCATTTCAGTGAATCAATGCTACACAAGTGTTCAAACTGAACGCATTACTGTAGAAACAACATACATTCCTTTGTACTGAAACAGGTACATGTAGTAATGTTAGGTACTACTACAAAATGTTGAAGTAACAGTGTGTTCTCCAAATATGTAACATTTCACAGAGAATTAGTAGTGTTGAAGCAGTTCATCACTGTTCATTCTTTGAGAAATGCAGTTTTTCACCCAAAATTCATACTTGTTCTTACAAGTTAGTTCCCATGAAAAGTAGAGCAAATGCAGCATTTCAGTGAATCACTGCTACACAAGTGTTCAAACTGAAGGCATTACTGTAGAAACAACATACATTCCTTTGTACTGAAACAGGTACATGTAGTAATGTTAGGTACTACTACAAAATGTTGAAGTAACAGTGTGTTCTCCAAATATGTAACATTTCACAGAGAATTAGTAGTGTTGAAGCAGTTCATCACTGTTCATTCTTTGAGAAATGCAGTTTTTACCCAAAATTCATACTTGTTCTTACAAGTTAGTTCACATGAAAAGTAGAGCAAATGCAGCATTTCAGTGAATCAATGCTACACAAGTGTTCAAACTGAAGGCATTACTGTAGAAACAACATACATTCCTTTGTACTGAAACAGGTACATGTAGTAATGTTAGGTACTACTACAAAATGTTGAAGTAACAGTGTGTTCTCCAAATATGTAACATTTCACAGAGAATTAGTAGTGTTGAAGCAGTTCATCACTGTTCATTCTTTGAGAAATGCAGTTTTTACCCAAAATTCATACTTGTTCTTACAAGTTAGTTCCCATGAAAAGTAGAGCAAATGCAGCATTTCAGTGAATCAATGCTACACAAGTGTTCAAACTGAAGGCATTACTGTAGAAACAACATACATTCCTTTGTACTGAAACAGGTACATGTAGTAATGTTAGGTACTACTACAAAATGTTGAAGTAACAGTGTGTTCTCCAAATATGTAACATTTCACAGAGAATTAGTAGTGTTGAAGCAGTTCATCACTGTTCATTCTTTGAGAAATGCAGTTTTTACCCAAAATTCATACTTGTTCTTACAAGTTAGTTCACATGAAAAGTAGAGCAAATGCAGCATTTCAGTGAATCACTGCTACACAAGTGTTCAAACTGAAGGCATTACTGTAGAAACAACATACATTCCTTTGTACTGAAACAGGTACATGTAGTAATGTTAGGTACTACTACAAAAAGTTGAAGTAACAGTGTGTTCTCCAAATATGTATCATTTCACAGAGAATTAGTAGTGTTGAAGCAGTTCATCACTGTTTCATTCTTTGAGAAATGCAGTTTTTACCCAAAATTCATACTTGTTCTTACAAGTTAGTTCACATGAAAAGTAGAGCAAATGCAGCATTTCAGTGAATCACTGCTACACAAGTGTTCAAACTGAAGGCATTACTGTAGGAAACAACATACATTCCTTTGTACTGAAACAGGTACATGTAGTAATGTTAGGTACTACTACAAAATGTTGAAGTAACAGTGTGTTCTCCAAATATGTAACATTTCACAGAGAATTAGTAGTGTTGAAGCAGTTCATCACTGTTCATTCTTTGAGAAATGCAGTTTTTACCCAAAATTCATACTTGTTCTTACAAGTTAGTTCCCATGAAAAGTAGAGCAAATGCAGCATTTCAGTGAATCAATGCTACACAAGTGTTCAAACGAAAGGCATTACTGTAGAAACAACATACATTCCTTTGTACTGAAACAGGTACATGTAGTAATGTTAGGTACTACTACAAAATGTTGAAGTAACAGTGTGTTCTCCAAATATGTAACATTTCACAGAGAATTAGTAGTGTTGAAGCAGTTCATCACTGTTCATTCTTTGAGAAATGCAGTTTTTACCCAAAATTCATACTTGTTCTTACCAGTTAGTTCCCATGAAAAGTAGAGCAAATGCAGCATTTCAGTGAATCAATGCTACACAAGTGTTCAAACTGAAGGCATTACTGTAGAAACAACATACATTCCTTTGTACTGAAACAGGTACATGTAGTAATGTTAGGTACTACTACAAAATGTTGAAGTAACAGTGTGTTCTCCAAATATGTAACATTTCACAGAGAATTAGTAGTGTTGAAGCAGTTCATCACTGTTCATTCTTTGAGAAATGCAGTTTTTACCCAAAATTCATACTTGTTCTTACAAGTTAGTTCCCATGAAAAGTAGAGCAAATGCAGCATTTCAGTGAATCAATGCTACACAAGTGTTCAAACTGAAGGCATTACTGTAGAAACAACATACATTCCTTTGTACTGAAACAGGTACATGTAGTAATGTTAGGTACTACTACAAAATGTTGAAGTAACAGTGTGTTCTCCAAATATGTAACATTTCACAGAGAATTAGTAGTGTTGAAGCAGTTCATCACTGTTCATTCTTTGAGAAATGCAGTTTTTACCCAAAATTCATACTTGTTCTTACAAGTTAGTTCACATGAAAAGTAGAGCAAATGCAGCATTTCAGTGAATCACTGCTACACAAGTGTTCAAACTGAAGGCATTACTGTAGAAACAACATACATTCCTTTGTACTGAAACAGGTACATGTAGTAATGTTAGGTACTACTACAAAATGTTGAAGTAACAGTGTGTTCTCCAAATATGTAACATTTCACAGAGAATTAGTAGTGTTGAAGCAGTTCATCACTGTTCATTCTTTGAGAAATGCAGTTTTTACCCAAAATTCATACTTGTTCTTACAAGTTAGTTCCCATGAAAAGTAGAGCAAATGCAGCATTTCAGTGAATCAATGCTACACAAGTGTTCAAACTGAAGGCATTACTGTAGAAACAACATACATTCCTTTGTACTGAAACAGGTACATGTAGTAATGTTAGGTACTACTACAAAATGTTGAAGTAACAGTGTGTTCTCCAAATATGTAACATTTCACAGAGAATTAGTAGTGTTGAAGCAGTTCATCACTGTTCATTCTTTGAGAAATGCAGTTTTTACCCAAAATTCATACTTGTTCTTACAAGTTAGTTCACATGAAAAGTAGAGCAAATGCAGCATTTCAGTGAATCACTGCTACACAAGTGTTCAAACTGAAGGCATTACTGTAGAAACAACATACATTCCTTTGTACTGAAACAGGTACATGTAGTAATGTTAGGTACTACTACAAAATGTTGAAGTAACAGTGTGTTCTCCAAATATGTAACATTTCACAGAGAATTAGTAGTGTTGAAGCAGTTCATCACTGTTTCATTCTTTGAGAAATGCAGTTTTTACCCAAAATTCATACTTGTTCTTACAAGTTAGTTCACATGAAAAGTAGAGCAAATGCAGCATTTCAGTGAATCACTGCTACACAAGTGTTCAAACTGAAGGCATTACTGTAGAAACAACATACATTCCTTTGTACTGAAACAGGTACATGTAGTAATGTTAGGTACTACTACAAAATGTTGAAGTAACAGTGTGTTCTCCAAATATGTAACATTTCACAGAGAATTAGTAGTGTTGAAGCAGTTCATCACTGTTCATTCTTTGAGAAATGCAGTTTTTACCCAAAATTCATACTTGTTCTTACAAGTTAGTTCACATGAAAAGTAGAGCAAATGCAGCATTTCAGTGAATCAATGCTACACAAGTGTTCAAACTGAAGGCATTACTGTAGAAACAACATACATTCCTTTGTACTGAAACAGGTACATGTAGTAATGTTAGGTACTACTACAAAATGTTGAAGTAACAGTGTGTTCTCCAAATATGTAACATTTCACAGAGAATTAGTAGTGTTGAAGCAGTTCATCACTGTTCATTCTTTGAGAAATGCAGTTTTTACCCAAAATTCATACTTGTTCTTACAAGTTAGTTCCCATGAAAAGTAGAGCAAATGCAGCATTTCAGTGAATCAATGCTACACAAGTGTTCAAACTGAAGGCATTACTGTAGAAACAACATACATTCCTTTGTACTGAAACAGGTACATGTAGTAATGTTAGGTACTACTACAAAATGTTGAAGTAACAGTGTGTTCTCCAAATATGTAACATTTCACAGAGAATTAGTAGTGTTGAAGCAGTTCATCACTGTTCATTCTTTGAGAAATGCAGTTTTTACCCAAAATTCATACTTGTTCTTACAAGTTAGTTCACATGAAAAGTAGAGCAAATGCAGCATTTCAGTGAATCACTGCTACACAAGTGTTCAAACTGAAGGCATTACTGTAGAAACAACATACATTCCTTTGTACTGAAACAGGTACATGTAGTAATGTTAGGTACTACTACAAAATGTTGAAGTAACAGTGTGTTCTCCAAATATGTAACATTTCACAGAGAATTAGTAGTGTTGAAGCAGTTCATCACTGTTCATTCTTTGAGAAATGCAGTTTTTACCCAAAATTCATACTTGTTCTTACAAGTTAGTTCACATGAAAAGTAGAGCAAATGCAGCATTTCAGTGAATCAATGCTACACAAGTGTTCAAACTGAAGGCATTACTGTAGAAACAACATACATTCCTTTGTACTGAAACAGGTACATGTAGTAATGTTAGGTACTACTACAAAATGTTGAAGTAACAGTGTGTTCTCCAAATATGTAACATTTCACAGAGAATTAGTAGTGTTGAAGCAGTTCATCACTGTTCATTCTTTGAGAAATGCAGTTTTTACCCAAAAATTCATACTTGTTCTTACAAGTTAGTTCCCATGAAAAGTAGAGCAAATGCAGCATTTCAGTGAATCAATGCTACACAAGTGTTCAAACTGAAAGCATTACTGTGGAAACAACATACATTCCTTTGTACTGAAACAGGTACATGTAGTAATGTTAGGTACTACTACAAAATGTTGAAGTAACAGTGTGTTCTCCAAATATGTAACATTTCACAGAGAATTAGTAGTGTTTGAAGCAGTTCATCACTGTTCATTCTTTGAGAAATGCAGTTTTTACCCAAAATTCATACTTGTTCTTACCAGTTAGTTCCCATGAAAAGTAGAGCAAATGCAGCATTTCAGTGAATCACTGCTACACAAGTGTTCAAACTGAAGGCATTGCTGTAGAAACAACATACATTCCTTTGTACTGAAACAGGTACATGTAGTAATGTTAGGTACTACTACAAAATGTTGAAGTAACAGTGTGTTCTCCAAATATGTAACATTTCACAGAGAATTAGTAGTGTTGAAGCAGTTCATCACTGTTCATTCTTTGAGAAATGCAGTTTTTACCCAAAATTCATACTTGTTCTTACAAGTTAGTTCCCATGAAAAGTAGAGCAAATGCAGCATTTCAGTGAATCAATGCTACACAAGTGTTCAAACTGAAGGCATTACTGTAGAAACAACATACATTCCTTTGTACTGAAACAGGTACATGTAGTAATGTTAGGTACTACTACAAAATGTTGAAGTAACAGTGTGTTCTCCAAATATGTAACATTTCACAGAGAATTAGTAGTGTTGAAGCAGTTCATCACTGTTCATTCTTTGAGAAATGCAGTTTTTACCCAAAATTCATACTTGTTCTTACAAGTTAGTTCACATGAAAAGTAGAGCAAATGCAGCATTTCAGTGAATCACTGCTACACAAGTGTTCAAACTGAAGGCATTACTGTAGAAACAACATACATTCCTTTGTACTGAAACAGGTACATGTAGTAATGTTAGGTACTACTACAAAATGTTGAAGTAACAGTGTGTTCTCCAAATATGTAACATTTCACAGAGAATTAGTAGTGTTGAAGCAGTTCATCACTGTTCATTCTTTGAGAAATGCAGTTTTTACCCAAAATTCATACTTGTTCTTACAAGTTAGTTCCCATGAAAAGTAGAGCAAATGCAGCATTTCAGTGAATCAATGCTACACAAGTGTTCAAACTGAAGGCATTACTGTAGAAACAACATACATTCCTTTGTACTGAAACAGGTACATGTAGTAATGTTAGGTACTACTACAAAATGTTGAAGTAACAGTGTGTTCTCCAAATATGTAACATTTCACAGAGAATTAGTAGTGTTGAAGCAGTTCATCACTGTTCATTCTTTGAGAAATGCAGTTTTTACCCAAAATTCATACTTGTTCTTACAAGTTAGTTCACATGAAAAGTAGAGCAAATGCAGCATTTCAGTGAATCACTGCTACACAAGTGTTCAAACTGAAGGCATTACTGTAGAAACAACATACATTCCTTTGTACTGAAACAGGTACATGTAGTAATGTTAGGTACTACTACAAAATGTTGAAGTAACAGTGTGTTCTCCAAATATGTAACATTTCACAGAGAATTAGTAGTGTTGAAGCAGTTCATCACTGTTCATTCTTTGAGAAATGCAGTTTTTCACCCAAAATTCATACTTGTTCTTACAAGTTAGTTCACATGAAAAGTAGAGCAAATGCAGCATTTCAGTGAATCAATGCTACACAAGTGTTCAAACTGAAGGCATTACTGTAGAAACAACATACATTCCTTTGTACTGAAACAGGTACATGTAGTAATGTTAGGTACTACTACAAAATGTTGAAGTAACAGTGTGTTCTCCAAATATGTAACATTTCACAGAGAATTAGTAGTGTTGAAGCAGTTCATCACTGTTCATTCTTTGAGAAATGCAGTTTTTACCCAAAAATTCATACTTGTTCTTACAAGTTAGTTCCCATGAAAAGTAGAGCAAATGCAGCATTTCAGTGAATCAATGCTACACAAGTGTTCAAACTGAAAGGCATTACTGTAGAAACAACATACATTCCTTTGTACTGAAACAGGTACATGTAGTAATGTTAGGTACTACTACAAAATGTTGAAGTAACAGTGTGTTCTCCAAATATGTAACATTTCACAGAGAATTAGTAGTGTTGAAGCAGTTCATCACTGTTCATTCTTTGAGAAATGCAGTTTTTACCCAAAAATTCATACTTGTTCTTACAAGTTAGTTCCCATGAAAAGTAGAGCAAATGCAGCATTTCAGTGAATCACTGCTACACAAGTGTTCAAACTGAAGGCATTACTGTAGAAACAACATACATTCCTTTGTACTGAAACAGGTACATGTAGTAATGTTAGGTACTACTACAAAATGTTGAAGTAACAGTGTGTTCTCCAAATATGTAACATTTCACAGAGAATTAGTAGTGTTGAAGCAGTTCATCACTGTTCATTCTTTGAGAAATGCAGTTTTTACCCAAAATTCATACTTGTTCTTACAAGTTAGTTCACATGAAAAGTAGAGCAAATGCAGCATTTCAGTGAATCAATGCTACACAAGTGTTCAAACTGAAGGCATTACTGTAGAAACAACATACATTCCTTTGTACTGAAACAGGTACATGTAGTAATGTTAGGTACTACTACAAAATGTTGAAGTAACAGTGTGTTCTCCAAATATGTAACATTTCACAGAGAATTAGTAGTGTTGAAGCAGTTCATCACTGTTCATTCTTTGAGAAATGCAGTTTTTACCCAAAATTCATACTTGTTCTTACAAGTTAGTTCCCATGAAAAGTAGAGCAAATGCAGCATTTCAGTGAATCAATGCTACACAAGTGTTCAAACTGAAGGCATTACTGTAGAAACAACATACATTCCTTTGTACTGAAACAGGTACATGTAGTAATGTTAGGTACTACTACAAAATGTTGAAGTAACAGTGTGTTCTCCAAATATGTAACATTTCACAGAGAATTAGTAGTGTTGAAGCAGTTCATCACTGTTCATTCTTTGAGAAATGCAGTTTTTACCCAAAATTCATACTTGTTCTTACAAGTTAGTTCCCATGAAAAGTAGAGCAAATGCAGCATTTCAGTGAATCAATGCTACACAAGTGTTCAAACTGAAGGCATTACTGTAGGAAACAACATACATTCCTTTGTACTGAAACAGGTACATGTAGTAATGTTAGGTACTACTACAAAATGTTGAAGTAACAGTGTGTTCTCCAAATATGTAACATTTCACAGAGAATTAGTAGTGTTGAAGCAGTTCATCACTGTTCATTCTTTGAGAAATGCAGTTTTTACCCAAAATTCATACTTGTTCTTACAAGTTAGTTCACATGAAAAGTAGAGCAAATGCAGCATTTCAGTGAATCACTGCTACACAAGTGTTCAAACTGAAGGCATTACTGTAGGAAACAACATACATTCCTTTGTACTGAAACAGGTACATGTAGTAATGTTAGGTACTACTACAAAATGTTGAAGTAACAGTGTGTTCTCCAAATATGTAACATTTCACAGAGAATTAGTAGTGTTGAAGCAGTTCATCACTGTTCATTCTTTGAGAAATGCAGTTTTTACCCAAAATTCATACTTGTTCTTACAAGTTAGTTCCCATGAAAAGTAGAGCAAATGCAGCATTTCAGTGAATCAATGCTACACAAGTGTTCAAACTGAAGGCATTACTGTAGAAACAACATACATTCCTTTGTACTGAAACAGGTACATGTAGTAATGTTAGGTACTACTACAAAATGTTGAAGTAACAGTGTGTTCTCCAAATATGTAACATTTCACAGAGAATTAGTAGTGTTGAAGCAGTTCATCACTGTTCATTCTTTGAGAAATGCAGTTTTTACCCAAAATTCATACTTGTTCTTACAAGTTAGTTCACATGAAAAGTAGAGCAAATGCAGCATTTCAGTGAATCAATGCTACACAAGTGTTCAAACTGAAGGCATTACTGTAGAAACAACATACATTCCTTTGTACTGAAACAGGTACATGTAGTAATGTTAGGTACTACTACAAAATGTTGAAGTAACAGTGTGTTCTCCAAATATGTAACATTTCACAGAGAATTAGTAGTGTTGAAGCAGTTCATCACTGTTCATTCTTTGAGAAATGCAGTTTTTACCCAAAATTCATACTTGTTCTTACAAGTTAGTTCACATGAAAAGTAGAGCAAATGCAGCATTTCAGTGAATCAATGCTACACAAGTGTTCAAACTGAAGGCATTACTGTAGAAACAACATACATTCCTTTGTACTGAAACAGGTACATGTAGTAATGTTAGATACTACTACAAAATGTTGAAGTAACAGTGTGTTCTCCAAATATGTAACATTTCACAGAGAATTAGTAGTGTTGAAGCAGTTCATCACTGTTCATTCTTTGAGAAATGCAGTTTTTACCCAAAATTCATACTTGTTCTTACAAGTTAGTTCACATGAAAAGTAGAGCAAATGCAGCATTTCAGTGAATCAATGCTACACAAGTGTTCAAACTGAAGGCATTACTGTAGAAACAACATACATTCCTTTGTACTGAAACAGGTACATGTAGTAATGTTAGGTACTACTACAAAATGTTGAAGTAACAGTGTGTTCTCCAAATATGTAACATTTCACAGAGAATTAGTAGTGTTGAAGCAGTTCATCACTGTTCATTCTTTGAGAAATGCAGTTTTTACCCAAAATTCATACTTGTTCTTACAAGTTAGTTCACATGAAAAGTAGAGCAAATGCAGCATTTCAGTGAATCAATGCTACACAAGTGTTCAAACTGAAGGCATTACTGTAGAAACAACATACATTCCTTTGTACTGGAAACAGGTACATGTAGTAATGTTAGGTACTACTACAAAATGTTGAAGTAACAGTGTGTTCTCCAAATATGTAACATTTCACAGAGAATTAGTAGTGTTGAAGCAGTTCATCACTGTTCATTCTTTGAGAAATGCAGTTTTTACCCAAAATTCATACTTGTTCTTACAAGTTAGTTCACAAGAAAAGTAGAGCAAATGCAGCATTTCAGTGAATCAATGCTACACAAGTGTTCAAACTGAAGGCATTACTGTAGAAACAACATACATTCCTTTGTACTGAAACAGGTACATGTAGTAATGTTAGGTACTACTACAAAATGTTGAAGTAACAGTGTGTTCTCCAAATATGTAACATTTCACAGAGAATTAGTAGTGTTGAAGCAGTTCATCACTGTTCATTCTTTGAGAAATGCAGTTTTTACCCAAAATTCATACTTGTTCTTACAAGTTAGTTCACATGAAAAGTAGAGCAAATGCAGCATTTCAGTGAATCAATGCTACACAAGTGTTCAAACTGAAGGCATTACTGTAGAAACAACATACATTCCTTTGTACTGAAACAGGTACATGTAGTAATGTTAGGTACTACTACAAAATGTTGAAGTAACAGTGTGTTCTCCAAATATGTAACATTTCACAGAGAATTAGTAGTGTTGAAGCAGTTCATCACTGTTCATTCTTTGAGAAATGCAGTTTTTACCCAAAATTCATACTTGTTCTTACAAGTTAGTTCCCATGAAAAGTAGAGCAAATGCAGCATTTCAGTGAATCAATGCTACACAAGTGTTCAAACTGAAGGCATTACTGTAGAAACAACATACATTCCTTTGTACTGAAACAGGTACATGTAGTAATGTTAGGTACTACTACAAAATGTTGAAGTAACAGTGTGTTCTCCAAATATGTAACATTTCACAGAGAATTAGTAGTGTTGAAGCAGTTCATCACTGTTCATTCTTTGAGAAATGCAGTTTTTACCCAAAATTCATACTTGTTCTTACAAGTTAGTTCCCATGAAAAGTAGAGCAAATGCAGCATTTCAGTGAATCACTGCTACACAAGTGTTCAAACTGAAGGCATTACTGTAGAAACAACATACATTCCTTTGTACTGAAACAGGTACATGTAGTAATGTTAGGTACTACTACAAAATGTTGAAGTAACAGTGTGTTCTCCAAATATGTAACATTTCACAGAGAATTAGTAGTGTTGAAGCAGTTCATCACTGTTCATTCTTTGAGAAATGCAGTTTTTACCCAAAATTCATACTTGTTCTTACAAGTTAGTTCCCATGAAAAGTAGAGCAAATGCAGCATTTCAGTGAATCAATGCTACACAAGTGTTCAAACTGAAGGCATTACTGTAGAAACAACATACATTCCTTTGTACTGAAACAGGTACATGTAGTAATGTTAGGTACTACTACAAAATGTTGAAGTAACAGTGTGTTCTCCAAATATGTAACATTTCACAGAGAATTAGTAGTGTTGAAGCAGTTCATCACTGTTCATTCTTTGAGAAATGCAGTTTTTACCCAAAATTCATACTTGTTCTTACCCAGTTAGTTCTCATGAAAAGTAGAGCAAATGCAGCATTTCAGTGAATCAATGCTACACAAGTGTTCAAACTGAAGGCATTACTGTAGAAACAAAATACATTCCTTTGTACTGAAACAGGTACATGTAGTAATGTTAGGTACTACTACAAAATGTTGAAGTAACAGTGTGTTCTCCAAATATGTAACATTTCACAGAGAATTAGTAGTGTTGAAGCAGTTCATCACTGTTCATTCTTTGAGAAATGCAGTTTTTACCCAAAATTCATACTTGTTCTTACAAGTTAGTTCCCATGAAAAGTAGAGCAAATGCAGCATTTCAGTGAATCAATGCTACACAAGTGTTCAAACTGAAAGCATTACTGTAGAAACAACATACATTCCTTTGTACTGAAACAGGTACATGTAGTAATGTTAGGTACTACTACAAAATGTTGAAGTAACAGTGTGTTCTCCAAATATGTAACATTTCACAGAGAATTAGTAGTGTTGAAGCAGTTCATCACTGTTCATTCTTTGAGAAATGCAGTTTTTACCCAAAATTCATACTTGTTCTTACCAGTTAGTTCCCATGAAAAGTAGAGCAAATGCAGCATTTCAGTGAATCAATGCTACACAAGTGTTCAAACTGAAGGCATTACTGTAGAAACAAAATACATTCCTTTGTACTGAAACAGGTACATGTAGTAATGTTAGGTACTACTACAAAATGTTGAAGTAACAGTGTGTTCTCCAAATATGTAACATTTCACAGAGAATTAGTAGTGTTGAAGCAGTTCATCACTGTTCATTCTTTGAGAAATGCAGTTTTTACCCAAAATTCATACTTGTTCTTACAAGTTAGTTCCCATGAAAAGTAGAGCAAATGCAGCATTTCAGTGAATCAATGCTACACAAGTGTTCAAACTGAAGGCATTACTGTAGAAACAACATACATTCCTTTGTACTGAAACAGGTACATGTAGTAATGTTAGGTACTACTACAAAATGTTGAAGTAACAGTGTGTTCTCCAAATATGTAACATTTCACAGAGAATTAGTAGTGTTGAAGCAGTTCATCACTGTTCATTCTTTGAGAAATGCAGTTTTTACCCAAAATTCATACTTGTTCTTACCCAGTTAGTTCCCATGAAAAGTAGAGCAAATGCAGCATTTCAGTGAATCAATGCTACACAAGTGTTCAAACTGAAGGCATTACTGTAGAAACAAACATACATTCCTTTGTACTGAAACAGGTACATGTAGTAATGTTAGGTACTACTACAAAATGTTGAAGTAACAGTGTGTTCTCCAAATATGTAACATTTCACAGAGAATTAGTAGTGTTGAAGCAGTTCATCACTGTTCATTCTTTGAGAAATGCAGTTTTTACCCAAAATTCATACTTGTTCTTACAAGTTAGTTCCCATGAAAAGTAGAGCAAATGCAGCATTTCAGTGAATCAATGCTACACAAGTGTTCAAACTGAAAGCATTACTGTAGAAACAACATACATTCCTTTGTACTGAAACAGGTACATGTAGTAATGTTAGGTACTACTACAAAATGTTGAAGTAACAGTGTGTTCTCCAAATATGTAACATTTCACAGAGAATTAGTAGTGTTGAAGCAGTTCATCACTGTTCATTCTTTGAGAAATGCAGTTTTTACCCAAAATTCATACTTGTTCTTACAAGTTAGTTCCCATGAAAAGAAGAGCAAATGCAGCATTTCAGTGAATCAATGCTACACAAGTGTTCAAACTGAAGGCATTACTGTAGAAACAACATACATTCCTTTGTACTGAAACAGGTACATGTAGTAATGTTAGGTACTACTACAAAATGTTGAAGTAACAGTGTGTTCTCCAAATATGTAACATTTCACAGAGAATTAGTAGTGTTGAAGCAGTTCATCACTGTTCATTCTTTGAGAAATGCAGTTTTTACCCAAAATTCATACTTGTTCTTACAAGTTAGTTCCCATGAAAAGTAGAGCAAATGCAGCATTTCAGTGAATCAATGCTACACAAGTGTTCAAACTGAAGGCATTACTGTAGAAACAACATACATTCCTTTGTACTGAAACAGGTACATGTAGTAATGTTAGGTACTACTACAAAATGTTGAAGTAACAGTGTGTTCTCCAAATATGTAACATTTCACAGAGAATTAGTAGTGTTGAAGCAGTTCATCACTGTTCATTCTTTGAGAAATGCAGTTTTTACCCAAAAATTCATACTTGTTCTTACAAGTTAGTTCACATGAAAAGTAGAGCAAATGCAGCATTTCAGTGAATCAATGCTACACAAGTGTTCAAACTGAAGGCATTACTGTAGAAACAACATACATTCCTTTGTACTGAAACAGGTACATGTAGTAATGTTAGGTACTACTACAAAATGTTGAAGTAACAGTGTGTTCTCCAAATATGTAACATTTCACAGAGAATTAGTAGTGTTGAAGCAGTTCATCACTGTTCATTCTTTGAGAAATGCAGTTTTTACCCAAAATTCATACTTGTTCTTACCAGTTAGTTCCCATGAAAAGTAGAGCAAATGCAGCATTTCAGTGAATCACTGCTACACAAGTGTTCAAACTGAAGGCATTACTGTAGAAACAACATACATTCCTTTGTACTGAAACAGGTACATGTAGTAATGTTAGGTACTACTACAAAATGTTGAAGTAACAGTGTGTTCTCCAAATATGTAACATTTCACAGAGAATTAGTAGTGTTGAAGCAGTTCATCACTGTTCATTCTTTGAGAAATGCAGTTTTTACCCAAAATTCATACTTGTTCTTACCAGTTAGTTCCCATGAAAAGTAGAGCAAATGCAGCATTTCAGTGAATCAATGCTACACAAGTGTTCAAACTGAAGGCATTACTGTAGAAACAACATACATTCCTTTGTACTGAAACAGGTACATGTAGTAATGTTAGGTACTACTACAAAATGTTGAAGTAACAATGTGTTCTCCAAATATGTAACATTTCACAGAGAATTAGTAGTGTTGAAGCAGTTCATCACTGTTCATTCTTTGAGAAATGCAGTTTTTACCCAAAAATTCATACTTGTTCTTACAAGTTAGTTCCCATGAAAAGTAGAGCAAATGCAGCATTTCAGTGAATCAATGCTACACAAGTGTTCAAACTGAAGGCATTACTGTAGAAACAACATACATTCCTTTGTACTGAAACAGGTACATGTAGTAATGTTAGGTACTACTACAAAATGTTGAAGTAACAGTGTGTTCTCCAAATATGTAACATTTCACAGAGAATTAGTAGTGTTGAAGCAGTTCATCACTGTTCATTCTTTGAGAAATGCAGTTTTTACCCAAAATTCATACTTGTTCTTACAAGTTAGTTCCCATGAAAAGTAGAGCAAATGCAGCATTTCAGTGAATCAATGCTACACAAGTGTTCAAACTGAAGGCATTACTGTAGAAACAACATACATTCCTTTGTACTGAAACAGGTACATGTAGTAATGTTAGGTACTACTACAAAATGTTGAAGTAACAGTGTGTTCTCCAAATATGTAACATTTCACAGAGAATTAGTAGTGTTGAAGCAGTTCATCACTGTTCATTCTTTGAGAAATGCAGTTTTTACCCAAAATTCATACTTGTTCTTACAAGTTAGTTCACATGAAAAGTAGAGCAAATGCAGCATTTCAGTGAATCAATGCTACACAAGTGTTCAAACTGAAGGCATTACTGTAGAAACAAACATACATTCCTTTGTACTGAAACAGGTACATGTAGTAATGTTAGGTACTACTACAAAATGTTGAAGTAACAGTGTGTTCTCCAAATATGTAACATTTCACAGAGAATTAGTAGTGTTGAAGCAGTTCATCACTGTTCATTCTTTGAGAAATGCAGTTTTTACCCAAAAATTCATACTTGTTCTTACAAGTTAGTTCCCATGAAAAGTAGAGCAAATGCAGCATTTCAGTGAATCAATGCTACACAAGTGTTCAAACTGAAGGCATTACTGTAGAAACAACATACATTCCTTTGTACTGAAACAGGTACATGTAGTAATGTTAGGTACTACTACAAAATGTTGAAGTAACAGTGTGTTCTCCAAATATGTAACATTTCACAGAGAATTAGTAGTGTTGAAGCAGTTCATCACTGTTTCATTCTTTGAGAAATGCAGTTTTTACCCAAAAATTCATACTTGTTCTTACAAGTTAGTTCCCATGAAAAGTAGAGCAAATGCAGCATTTCAGTGAATCACTGCTACACAAGTGTTCAAACTGAAGGCATTACTGTAGAAACAACATACATTCCTTTGTACTGAAACAGGTACATGTAGTAATGTTAGGTACTACTACAAAATGTTGAAGTAACAGTGTGTTCTCCAAATATGTAACATTTCACAGAGAATTAGTAGTGTTGAAGCAGTTCATCACTGTTCATTCTTTGAGAAATGCAGTTTTTACCCAAAATTCATACTTGTTCTTACAAGTTAGTTCACATGAAAAGTAGACCAAATGCAGCATTTCAGTGAATCAATGCTACACAAGTGTTCAAACTGAAGGCATTACTGTAGAAACAACATACATTCCTTTGTACTGAAACAGGTACATGTAGTAATGTTAGGTACTACTACAAAATGTTGAAGTAACAGTGTGTTCTCCAAATATGTAACATTTCACAGAGAATTAGTAGTGTTGAAGCAGTTCATCACTGTTCATTCTTTGAGAAATGCAGTTTTTACCCAAAATTCATACTTGTTCTTACCAGTTAGTTCCCATGAAAAGTAGAGCAAATGCAGCATTTCAGTGAATCACTGCTACACAAGTGTTCAAACTGAAGGCATTACTGTAGAAACAACATACATTCCTTTGTACTGAAACAGGTACATGTAGTAATGTTAGGTACTACTACAAAATGTTGAAGTAACAGTGTGTTCTCCAAATATGTAACATTTCACAGAGAATTAGTAGTGTTGAAGCAGTTCATCACTGTTCATTCTTTGAGAAATGCAGTTTTTATCCCAAAATTCATACTTGTTCTTACAAGTTAGTTCCCATGAAAAGTAGAGCAAATGCAGCATTTCAGTGAATCAATGCTACACAAGTGTTCAAACTGAAGGCATTACTGTAGAAACAACATACATTCCTTTGTACTGAAACAGGTACATGTAGTAATGTTAGGTACTACTACAAAATGTTGAAGTAACAATGTGTTCTCCAAATATGTAACATTTCACAGAGAATTAGTAGTGTTGAAGCAGTTCATCACTGTTCATTCTTTGAGAAATGCAGTTTTTACCCAAAATTCATACTTGTTCTTACAAGTTAGTTCCCATGAAAAGTAGAGCAAATGCAGCATTTCAGTGAATCAATGCTACACAAGTGTTCAAACTGAAGGCATTACTGTAGAAACAACATACATTCCTTTGTACTGAAACAGGTACATGTAGTAATGTTAGGTACTACTACAAAATGTTGAAGTAACAGTGTGTTCTCCAAATATGTAACATTTCACAGAGAATTAGTAGTGTTGAAGCAGTTCATCACTGTTCATTCTTTGAGAAATGCAGTTTTTACCCAAAATTCATACTTGTTCTTACAAGTTAGTTCCCATGAAAAGTAGAGCAAATGCAGCATTTCAGTGAATCAATGCTACACAAGTGTTCAAACTGAAGGCATTACTGTAGAAACAACATACATTCCTTTGTACTGAAACAGGTACATGTAGTAATGTTAGGTACTACTACAAAATGTTGAAGTAACAGTGTGTTCTCCAAATATGTAACATTTCACAGAGAATTAGTAGTGTTGAAGCAGTTCATCACTGTTCATTCTTTGAGAAATGCAGTTTTTACCCAAAATTCATACTTGTTCTTACAAGTTAGTTCCCATGAAAAGTAGAGCAAATGCAGCATTTCAGTGAATCAATGCTACACAAGTGTTCAAACTGAAGGCATTACTGTAGAAACAACATACATTCCTTTGTACTGAAACAGGTACATGTAGTAATGTTAGGTACTACTACAAAATGTTGAAGTAACAGTGTGTTCTCCAAATATGTAACATTTCACAGAGAATTAGTAGTGTTGAAGCAGTTCATCACTGTTCATTCTTTGAGAAATGCAGTTTTTACCCAAAATTCATACTTGTTCTTACAAGTTAGTTCCCATGAAAAGTAGAGCAAATGCAGCATTTCAGTGAATCAATGCTACACAAGTGTTCAAACTGAAGGCATTACTGTAGAAACAACATACATTCCTTTGTACTGAAACAGGTACATGTAGTAATGTTAGGTACTACTACAAAATGTTGAAGTAACAGTGTGTTCTCCAAATATGTAACATTTCACAGAGAATTAGTAGTGTTGAAGCAGTTCATCACTGTTCATTCTTTGAGAAATGCAGTTTTTACCCAAAATTCATACTTGTTCTTACAAGTTAGTTCACATGAAAAGTAGAGCAAATGCAGCATTTCAGTGAATCAATGCTACACAAGTGTTCAAACTGAAGGCATTACTGTAGAAACAACATACATTCCTTTGTACTGAAACAGGTACATGTAGTAATGTTAGGTACTACTACAAAATGTTGAAGTAACAGTGTGTTCTCCAAATATGTAACATTTCACAGAGAATTAGTAGTGTTGAAGCAGTTCATCACTGTTCATTCTTTGAGAAATGCAGTTTTTACCCAAAATTCATACTTGTTCTTACAAGTTAGTTCACATGAAAAGTAGAGCAAATGCAGCATTTCAGTGAATCAATGCTACACAAGTGTTCAAACTGAAAGGCATTACTGTAGAAACAACATACATTCCTTTGTACTGAAACAGGTACATGTAGTAATGTTAGGTACTACTACAAAATGTTGAAGTAACAGTGTGTTCTCCAAATATGTAACATTTCACAGAGAATTAGTAGTGTTGAAGCAGTTCATCACTGTTCATTCTTTGAGAAATGCAGTTTTTACCCAAAATTCATACTTGTTCTTACAAGTTAGTTCCCATGAAAAGTAGAGCAAATGCAGCATTTCAGTGAATCAATGCTACACAAGTGTTCAAACTGAAGGCATTACTGTAGAAACAAACATACATTCCTTTGTACTGAAACAGGTACATGTAGTAATGTTAGGTACTACTACAAAATGTTGAAGTAACAGTGTGTTCTCCAAATATGTAACATTTCACAGAGAATTAGTAGTGTTGAAGCAGTTCATCACTGTTCATTCTTTGAGAAATGCAGTTTTTACCCAAAATTCATACTTGTTCTTACAAGTTAGTTCACATGAAAAGTAGAGCAAATGCAGCATTTCAGTGAATCAATGCTACACAAGTGTTCAAACTGAACGCATTACTGTAGAAACAACATACATTCCTTTGTACTGAAACAGGTACATGTAGTAATGTTAGGTACTACTACAAAATGTTGAAGTAACAGTGTGTTCTCCAAATATGTAACATTTCACAGAGAATTAGTAGTGTTGAAGCAGTTCATCACTGTTCATTCTTTGAGAAATGCAGTTTTTACCCAAAATTCATACTTGTTCTTACAAGTTAGTTCCCATGAAAAGTAGAGCAAATGCAGCATTTCAGTGAATCACTGCTACACAAGTGTTCAAACTGAAGGCATTACTGTAGAAACAACATACATTCCTTTGTACTGAAACAGGTACATGTAGTAATGTTAGGTACTACTACAAAATGTTGAAGTAACAGTGTGTTCTCCAAATATGTAACATTTCACAGAGAATTAGTAGTGTTGAAGCAGTTCATCACTGTTCATTCTTTGAGAAATGCAGTTTTTACCCAAAATTCATACTTGTTCTTACAAGTTAGTTCCCATGAAAAGTAGAGCAAATGCAGCATTTCAGTGAATCAATGCTACACAAGTGTTCAAACTGAAGGCATTACTGTAGAAAAAACATACATTCCTTTGTACTGAAACAGGTACATGTAGTAATGTTAGGTACTACTACAAAAAGTTGAAGTAACAGTGTGTTCTCCAAATATGTATCATTTCACAGAGAATTAGTAGTGTTGAAGCAGTTCATCACTGTTTCATTCTTTGAGAAATGCAGTTTTTACCCAAAATTCATACTTGTTCTTACAAGTTAGTTCCCATGAAAAGTAGAGCAAATGCAGCATTTCAGTGAATCACTGCTACACAAGTGTTCAAACTGAAGGCATTACTGTAGAAACAACATACATTCCTTTGTACTGAAACAGGTACATGTAGTAATGTTAGGTACTACTACAAAATGTTGAAGTAACAGTGTGTTCTCCAAATATGTAACATTTCACAGAGAATTAGTAGTGTTGAAGCAGTTCATCACTGTTCATTCTTTGAGAAATGCAGTTTTTACCCAAAAATTCATACTTGTTCTTACAAGTTAGTTCCCATGAAAAGTAGAGCAAATGCAGCATTTCAGTGAATCACTGCTACACAAGTGTTCAAACTGAAGGCATTACTGTAGAAACAACATACATTCCTTTGTACTGAAACAGGTACATGTAGTAATGTTAGGTACTACTACAAAATGTTGAAGTAACAGTGTGTTCTCCAAATATGTAACATTTCACAGAGAATTAGTAGTGTTGAAGCAGTTCATCACTGTTCATTCTTTGAGAAATGCAGTTTTTACCCAAAATTCATACTTGTTCTTACAAGTTAGTTCCCATGAAAAGTAGAGCAAATGCAGCATTTCAGTGAATCACTGCTACACAAGTGTTCAAACTGAAGGCATTACTGTAGAAACAACATACATTCCTTTGTACTGAAACAGGTACATGTAGTAATGTTAGGTACTACTACAAAATGTTGAAGTAACAGTGTGTTCTCCAAATATGTAACATTTCACAGAGAATTAGTAGTGTTGAAGCAGTTCATCACTGTTCATTCTTTGAGAAATGCAGTTTTTACCCAAAATTCATACTTGTTCTTACAAGTTAGTTCCCATGAAAAGTAGAGCAAATGCAGCATTTCAGTGAATCAATGCTACACAAGTGTTCAAACTCAAGGCATTACTGTAGAAACAACATACATTCCTTTGTACTGAAACAGGTACATGTAGTAATGTTAGGTACTACTACAAAATGTTGAAGTAACAGTGTGTTCTCCAAATATGTAACATTTCACAGAGAATTAGTAGTGTTGAAGCAGTTCATCACTGTTCATTCTTTGAGAAATGCAGTTTTTACCCAAAAATTCATACTTGTTCTTACAAGTTAGTTCACATGAAAAGTAGAGCAAATGCAGCATTTCAGTGAATCAATGCTACACAAGTGTTCAAACTGAAGGCATTACTGTAGAAACAACATACATTCCTTTGTACTGAAACAGGTACATGTAGTAATGTTAGGTACTACTACAAAATGTTGAAGTAACAGTGTGTTCTCCAAATATGTAACATTTCACAGAGAATTAGTAGTGTTGAAGCAGTTCATCACTGTTCATTCTTTGAGAAATGCAGTTTTTACCCAAAATTCATACTTGTTCTTACAAGTTAGTTCCCATGAAAAGTAGAGCAAATGCAGCATTTCAGTGAATCAATGCTACACAAGTGTTCAAACTGAAGGCATTACTGTAGAAACAACATACATTCCTTTGTACTGAAACAGGTACATGTAGTAATGTTAGGTACTACTACAAAATGTTGAAGTAACAGTGTGTTCTCCAAATATGTAACATTTCACAGAGAATTAGTAGTGTTGAAGCAGTTCATCACTGTTC
Organism: Phyllostomus hastatus; assembly: GCF_019186645.2. Classification (NCBI taxonomy): domain Eukaryota; kingdom Metazoa; phylum Chordata; class Mammalia; order Chiroptera; family Phyllostomidae; genus Phyllostomus; species Phyllostomus hastatus. Next base: position 43,678 of record NW_025333524.1, on the reverse strand, counting down.
ATTCTTTGAGAAATGCAGTTTTTACCCAAAATTCATACTTGTTCTTACAAGTTAGTTCACATGAAAAGTAGAGCAAATGCAGCATTTCAGTGAATCAATGCTACACAAGTCTTCAAACTGAAGGCATTACTGTAGAAACAACATACATTCCTTTGTACTGAAAGAGGTACATGTAGTAATGTTAGGTACTACTACAAAATGTTGAAGTAACAGTGTGTTCTCCAAATATGTAACATTTCACAGAGAATTAGTAGTGTTGAAGCAGTTCATCACTGTTCATTCTTTTGAGAAATGCAGTTTTTACCCAAAATTCATACTTGTTCTTACAAGTTAGTTCCCATGAAAAGTAGAGCAAATGCAGCATTTCAGTGAATCAATGCTACACAAGTGTTCAAACTGAAGGCATTACTGTAGAAACAACATACATTCCTTTGTACTGAAACAGGTACATGTAGTAATGTTAGGTACTACTACAAAATGTTGAAGTAACAGTGTGTTCTCCAAATATGTAACATTTCACAGAGAATTAGTAGTGTTGAAGCAGTTCATCACTGTTCATTCTTTGAGAAATGCAGTTTTTACCCCAAAATTCATACTTGTTCTTACAAGTTAGTTCACATGAAAAGTAGAGCAAATGCAGCATTTCAGTGAATCAATGCTACACAAGTCTTCAAACTGAAGGCATTACTGTAGAAACAACATACATTCCTTTGTACTGAAACAGGTACATGTAGTAATGTTAGGTACTACTACAAAATGTTGAAGTAACAGTGTGTTCTCCAAATATGTAACATTTCACAGAGAATTAGTAGTGTTGAAGCAGTTCATCACTGTTCATTCTTTGAGAAATGCAGTTTTTACCCAAAATTCATACTTGTTCTTACAAGTTAGTTCCCATGAAAAGTAGAGCAAATGCAGCATTTCAGTGAATCAATGCTACACAAGTGTTCAAACTGAAGGCATTACTGTAGAAACAACATACATTCCTTTGTACTGAAACAGGTACATGTAGTAATGTTAGGTACTACTACAAAATGTTGAAGTAACAGTGTGTTCTCCAAATATGTAACATTTCACAGAGAATTAGTAGTGTTGAAGCAGTTCATCACTGTTCATTCTTTGAGAAATGCAGTTTTTACCCAAAATTCATACTTGTTCTTACAAGTTAGTTCCCATGAAAAGTAGAGCAAATGCAGCATTTCAGTGAATCAATGCTACACAAGTGTTCAAACTGAAGGCATTACTGTAGAAACAACATACATTCCTTTGTACTGAAAGAGGTACATGTAGTAATGTTAGGTACTACTACAAAATGTTGAAGTAACAGTGTGTTCTCCAAATATGTAACATTTCACAGAGAATTAGTAGTGTTGAAGCAGTTCATCACTGTTCATTCTTTGAGAAATGCAGTTTTTACCCAAAAATTCATACTTGTTCTTACAAGTTAGTTCCCATGAAAAGTAGAGCAAATGCAGCATTTCAGTGAATCAATGCTACACAAGTGTTCAAACTGAAGGCATTACTGTAGAAACAACATACATTCCTTTGTACTGAAAGAGGTACATGTAGTAATGTTAGGTACTACTACAAAATGTTGAAGTAACAGTGTGTTCTCCAAATATGTAACATTTCACAGAGAATTAGTAGTGTTGAAGCAGTTCATCACTGTTCATTCTTTGAGAAATGCAGTTTTTACCCAAAATTCATACTTGTTCTTACAAGTTAGTTCCCATGAAAAGTAGAGCAAATGCAGCATTTCAGTGAATCAATGCTACACAAGTGTTCAAACTGAAGGCATTACTGTAGAAACAACATACATTCCTTTGTACTGAAACAGGTACATGTAGTAATGTTAGGTACTACTACAAAATGTTGAAGTAACAGTGTGTTCTCCAAATATGTAACATTTCACAGAGAATTAGTAGTGTTGAAGCAGTTCATCACTGTTCATTCTTTGAGAAATGCAGTTTTTACCCAAAATTCATACTTGTTCTTACAAGTTAGTTCCCATGAAAAGTAGAGCAAATGCAGCATTTCAGTGAATCAATGCTACACAAGTGTTCAAACTGAAGGCATTACTGTAGAAACAACATACATTCCTTTGTACTGAAACAGGTACATGTAGTAATGTTAGGTACTACTACAAAATGTTGAAGTAACAGTGTGTTCTCCAAATATGTAACATTTCACAGAGAATTAGTAGTGTTGAAGCAGTTCATCACTGTTCATTCTTTGAGAAATGCAGTTTTTACCCAAAATTCATACTTGTTCTTACAAGTTAGTTCCCATGAAAAGTAGAGCAAATGCAGCATTTCAGTGAATCAATGCTACACAAGTGTTCAAACTGAAGGCATTACTGTAGAAACAACATACATTCCTTTGTACTGAAACAGGTACATGTAGTAATGTTAGGTACTACTACAAAATGTTGAAGTAACAGTGTGTTCTCCAAATATGTAACATTTCACAGAGAATTAGTAGTGTTGAAGCAGTTCATCACTGTTCATTCTTTGAGAAATGCAGTTTTTACCCAAAATTCATACTTGTTCTTACAAGTTAGTTCCCATGAAAAGTAGAGCAAATGCAGCATTTCAGTGAATCAATGCTACACAAGTGTTCAAACTGAAGGCATTACTGTAGAAACAACATACATTCCTTTGTACTGAAACAGGTACATGTAGTAATGTTAGGTACTACTACAAAATGTTGAAGTAACAGTGTGTTCTCCAAATATGTAACATTTCACAGAGAATTAGTAGTGTTGAAGCAGTTCATCACTGTTCATTCTTTGAGAAATGCAGTTTTTACCCAAAATTCATACTTGTTCTTACAAGTTAGTTCCCATGAAAAGTAGAGCAAATGCAGCATTTCAGTGAATCAATGCTACACAAGTGTTCAAACTGAAGGCATTACTGTAGAAACAACATACATTCCTTTGTACTGAAACAGGTACATGTAGTAATGTTAGGTACTACTACAAAATGTTGAAGTAACAGTGTGTTCTCCAAATATGTAACATTTCACAGAGAATTAGTAGTGTTGAAGCAGTTCATCACTGTTCATTCTTTGAGAAATGCAGTTTTTACCCAAAATTCATACTTGTTCTTACAAGTTAGTTCCCATGAAAAGTAGAGCAAATGCAGCATTTCAGTGAATCAATGCTACACAAGTGTTCAAACTGAAGGCATTACTGTAGAAACAACATACATTCCTTTGTACTGAAACAGGTACATGTAGTAATGTTAGGTACTACTACAAAATGTTGAAGTAACAGTGTGTTCTCCAAATATGTAACATTTCACAGAGAATTAGTAGTGTTGAAGCAGTTCATCACTGTTCATTCTTTGAGAAATGCAGTTTTTACCCAAAAATTCATACTTGTTCTTACAAGTTAGTTCACATGAAAAGTAGAGCAAATGCAGCATTTCAGTGAATCAATGCTACACAAGTGTTCAAACTGAAGGCATTACTGTAGAAACAACATACATTCCTTTGTACTGAAACAGGTACATGTAGTAATGTTAGGTACTACTACAAAATGTTGAAGTAACAGTGTGTTCTCCAAATATGTAACATTTCACAGAGAATTAGTAGTGTTGAAGCAGTTCATCACTGTTCATTCTTTGAGAAATGCAGTTTTTACCCAAAATTCATACTTGTTCTTACAAGTTAGTTCCCATGAAAAGTAGAGCAAATGCAGCATTTCAGTGAATCAATGCTACACAAGTGTTCAAACTGAAGGCATTACTGTAGAAACAACATACATTCCTTTGTACTGAAACAGGTACATGTAGTAATGTTAGGTACTACTACAAAATGTTGAAGTAACAGTGTGTTCTCCAAATATGTAACATTTCACAGAGAATTAGTAGTGTTGAAGCAGTTCATCACTGTTCATTCTTTGAGAAATGCAGTTTTTACCCAAAAATTCATACTTGTTCTTACAAGTTAGTTCCCATGAAAAGTAGAGCAAATGCAGCATTTCAGTGAATCAATGCTACACAAGTGTTCAAACTGAAGGCATTACTGTAGAAACAACATACATTCCTTTGTACTGAAAGAGGTACATGTAGTAATGTTAGGTACTACTACAAAATGTTGAAGTAACAGTGTGTTCTCCAAATATGTAACATTTCACAGAGAATTAGTAGTGTTGAAGCAGTTCATCACTGTTCATTCTTTGAGAAATGCAGTTTTTACCCAAAATTCATACTTGTTCTTACAAGTTAGTTCCCATGAAAAGTAGAGCAAATGCAGCATTTCAGTGAATCAATGCTACACAAGTGTTCAAACTGAAGGCATTACTGTAGAAACAACATACATTCCTTTGTACTGAAACAGGTACATGTAGTAATGTTAGGTACTACTACAAAATGTTGAAGTAACAGTGTGTTCTCCAAATATGTAACATTTCACAGAGAATTAGTAGTGTTGAAGCAGTTCATCACTGTTCATTCTTTGAGAAATGCAGTTTTTACCCAAAATTCATACTTGTTCTTACAAGTTAGTTCACATGAAAAGTAGAGCAAATGCAGCATTTCAGTGAATCAATGCTACACAAGTGTTCAAACTGAAGGCATTACTGTAGAAACAACATACATTCCTTTGTACTGAAACAGGTACATGTAGTAATGTTAGGTACTACTACAAAATGTTGAAGTAACAGTGTGTTCTCCAAATATGTAACATTTCACAGAGAATTAGTAGTGTTGAAGCAGTTCATCACTGTTCATTCTTTGAGAAATGCAGTTTTTACCCAAAATTCATACTTGTTCTTACAAGTTAGTTCACATGAAAAGTAGAGCAAATGCAGCATTTCAGTGAATCAATGCTACACAAGTGTTCAAACTGAAGGCATTACTGTAGAAACAACATACATTCCTTTGTACTGAAACAGGTACATGTAGTAATGTTAGGTACTACTACAAAATGTTGAAGTAACAGTGTGTTCTCCAAATATGTAACATTTCACAGAGAATTAGTAGTGTTGAAGCAGTTCATCACTGTTCATTCTTTGAGAAATGCAGTTTTTACCCAAAAATTCATACTTGTTCTTACAAGTTAGTTCACATGAAAAGTAGAGCAAATGCAGCATTTCAGTGAATCAATGCTACACAAGTCTTCAAACTGAACGCATTACTGTAGAAACAACATACATTCCTTTGTACTGAAAGAGGTACATGTAGTAATGTTAGGTACTACTACAAAATGTTGAAGTAACAGTGTGTTCTCCAAATATGTAACATTTCACAGAGAATTAGTAGTGTTGAAGCAGTTCATCACTGTTCATTCTTTGAGAAATGCAGTTTTTACCCAAAATTCATACTTGTTCTTACAAGTTAGTTCCCATGAAAAGTAGAGCAAATGCAGCATTTCAGTGAATCAATGCTACACAAGTGTTCAAACTGAAGGCATTACTGTAGAAACAACATACATTCCTTTGTACTGAAACAGGTACATGTAGTAATGTTAGGTACTACTACAAAATGTTGAAGTAACAGTGTGTTCTCCAAATATGTAACATTTCACAGAGAATTAGTAGTGTTGAAGCAGTTCATCACTGTTCATTCTTTGAGAAATGCAGTTTTTACCCAAAATTCATACTTGTTCTTACAAGTTAGTTCACATGAAAAGTAGAGCAAATGCAGCATTTCAGTGAATCAATGCTACACAAGTGTTCAAACTGAAGGCATTACTGTAGAAACAACATACATTCCTTTGTACTGAAACAGGTACATGTAGTAATGTTAGGTACTACTACAAAATGTTGAAGTAACAGTGTGTTCTCCAAATATGTAACATTTCACAGAGAATTAGTAGTGTTGAAGCAGTTCATCACTGTTCATTCTTTGAGAAATGCAGTTTTTTACCCAAAAATTCATACTTGTTCTTACAAGTTAGTTCACATGAAAAGTAGAGCAAATGCAGCATTTCAGTGAATCAATGCTACACAAGTGTTCAAACTGAAGGCATTACTGTAGAAACAACATACATTCCTTTGTACTGAAACAGGTACATGTAGTAATGTTAGGTACTACTACAAAATGTTGAAGTAACAGTGTGTTCTCCAAATATGTAACATTTCACAGAGAATTAGTAGTGTTGAAGCAGTTCATCACTGTTCATTCTTTGAGAAATGCAGTTTTTACTCAAAATTCATACTTGTTCTTACAAGTTAGTTCCCATGAAAAGTAGAGCAAATGCAGCATTTCAGTGAATCAATGCTACACAAGTGTTCAAACTGAAGGCATTACTGTAGAAACAACATACATTCCTTTGTACTGAAACAGGTACATGTAGTAATGTTAGGTACTACTACAAAATGTTGAAGTAACAGTGTGTTCTCCAAATATGTAACATTTCACAGAGAATTAGTAGTGTTGAAGCAGTTCATCACTGTTCATTCTTTGAGAAATGCAGTTTTTACCCAAAATTCATACTTGTTCTTACAAGTTAGTTCCCATGAAAAGTAGAGCAAATGCAGCATTTCAGTGAATCAATGCTACACAAGTGTTCAAACTGAAGGCATTACTGTAGAAACAACATACATTCCTTTGTACTGAAACAGGTACATGTAGTAATGTTAGGTACTACTACAAAATGTTGAAGTAACAGTGTGTTCTCCAAATATGTAACATTTCACAGAGAATTAGTAGTGTTGAAGCAGTTCATCACTGTTCATTCTTTGAGAAATGCAGTTTTTACCCAAAATTCATACTTGTTCTTACAAGTTAGTTCACATGAAAAGTAGAGCAAATGCAGCATTTCAGTGAATCAATGCTACACAAGTGTTCAAACTGAAGGCATTACTGTAGAAACAACATACATTCCTTTGTACTGAAACAGGTACATGTAGTAATGTTAGGTACTACTACAAAATGTTGAAGTAACAGTGTGTTCTCCAAATATGTAACATTTCACAGAGAATTAGTAGTGTTGAAGCAGTTCATCACTGTTCATTCTTTGAGAAATGCAGTTTTTACCCAAAATTCATACTTGTTCTTACAAGTTAGTTCCCATGAAAAGTAGAGCAAATGCAGCATTTCAGTGAATCAATGCTACACAAGTGTTCAAACTGAAGGCATTACTGTAGAAACAACATACATTCCTTTGTACTGAAACAGGTACATGTAGTAATGTTAGGTACTACTACAAAATGTTGAAGTAACAGTGTGTTCTCCAAATATGTAACATTTCACAGAGAATTAGTAGTGTTGAAGCAGTTCATCACTGTTCATTCTTTGAGAAATGCAGTTTTTACCCAAAAATTCATACTTGTTCTTACAAGTTAGTTCACATGAAAAGTAGAGCAAATGCAGCATTTCAGTGAATCAATGCTACACAAGTGTTCAAACTGAAGGCATTACTGTAGAAACAACATACATTCCTTTGTACTGAAACAGGTACATGTAGTAATGTTAGGTACTACTACAAAATGTTGAAGTAACAGTGTGTTCTCCAAATATGTAACATTTCACAGAGAATTAGTAGTGTTGAAGCAGTTCATCACTGTTCATTCTTTGAGAAATGCAGTTTTTACCCAAAATTCATACTTGTTCTTACAAGTTAGTTCCCATGAAAAGTAGAGCAAATGCAGCATTTCAGTGAATCAATGCTACACAAGTGTTCAAACTGAAGGCATTACTGTAGAAACAACATACATTCCTTTGTACTGAAACAGGTACATGTAGTAATGTTAGGTACTACTACAAAATGTTGAAGTAACAGTGTGTTCTCCAAATATGTAACATTTCACAGAGAATTAGTAGTGTTGAAGCAGTTCATCACTGTTCATTCTTTGAGAAATGCAGTTTTTACCCAAAATTCATACTTGTTCTTACAAGTTAGTTCCCATGAAAAGTAGAGCAAATGCAGCATTTCAGTGAATCAATGCTACACAAGTGTTCAAACTGAAGGCATTACTGTAGAAACAACATACATTCCTTTGTACTGAAACAGGTACATGTAGTAATGTTAGGTACTACTACAAAATGTTGAAGTAACAGTGTGTTCTCCAAATATGTAACATTTCACAGAGAATTAGTAGTGTTGAAGCAGTTCATCACTGTTCATTCTTTGAGAAATGCAGTTTTTACCCAAAAATTCATACTTGTTCTTACAAGTTAGTTCACATGAAAAGTAGAGCAAATGCAGCATTTCAGTGAATCAATGCTACACAAGTGTTCAAACTGAAGGCATTACTGTAGAAACAACATACATTCCTTTGTACTGAAACAGGTACATGTAGTAATGTTAGGTACTACTACAAAATGTTGAAGTAACAGTGTGTTCTCCAAATATGTAACATTTCACAGAGAATTAGTAGTGTTGAAGCAGTTCATCACTGTTCATTCTTTGAGAAATGCAGTTTTTTACCCAAAATTCATACTTGTTCTTACAAGTTAGTTCCCATGAAAAGTAGAGCAAATGCAGCATTTCAGTGAATCAATGCTACACAAGTGTTCAAACTGAACGCATTACTGTAGAAACAACATACATTCCTTTGTACTGAAAGAGGTACATGTAGTAATGTTAGGTACTACTACAAAATGTTGAAGTAACAGTGTGTTCTCCAAATATGTAACATTTCACAGAGAATTAGTAGTGTTGAAGCAGTTCATCACTGTTCATTCTTTGAGAAATGCAGTTTTTACCCAAAATTCATACTTGTTCTTACAAGTTAGTTCCCATGAAAAGTAGAGCAAATGCAGCATTTCAGTGAATCAATGCTACACAAGTGTTCAAACTGAAGGCATTACTGTAGAAACAACATACATTCCTTTGTACTGAAACAGGTACATGTAGTAATGTTAGGTACTACTACAAAATGTTGAAGTAACAGTGTGTTCTCCAAATATGTAACATTTCACAGAGAATTAGTAGTGTTGAAGCAGTTCATCACTGTTCATTCTTTGAGAAATGCAGTTTTTACCCAAAATTCATACTTGTTCTTACAAGTTAGTTCCCATGAAAAGTAGAGCAAATGCAGCATTTCAGTGAATCAATGCTACACAAGTGTTCAAACTGAAGGCATTACTGTAGAAACAACATACATTCCTTTGTACTGAAACAGGTACATGTAGTAATGTTAGGTACTACTACAAAATGTTGAAGTAACAGTGTGTTCTCCAAATATGTAACATTTCACAGAGAATTAGTAGTGTTGAAGCAGTTCATCACTGTTCATTCTTTGAGAAATGCAGTTTTTACCCAAAATTCATACTTGTTCTTACAAGTTAGTTCCCATGAAAAGTAGAGCAAATGCAGCATTTCAGTGAATCAATGCTACACAAGTGTTCAAACTGAAGGCATTACTGTAGAAACAACATACATTCCTTTGTACTGAAACAGGTACATGTAGTAATGTTAGGTACTACTACAAAATGTTGAAGTAACAGTGTGTTCTCCAAATATGTAACATTTCACAGAGAATTAGTAGTGTTGAAGCAGTTCATCACTGTTCATTCTTTGAGAAATGCAGTTTTTACCCAAAATTCATACTTGTTCTTACAAGTTAGTTCCCATGAAAAGTAGAGCAAATGCAGCATTTCAGTGAATCAATGCTACACAAGTGTTCAAACTGAAGGCATTACTGTAGAAACAACATACATTCCTTTGTACTGAAAGAGGTACATGTAGTAATGTTAGGTACTACTACAAAATGTTGAAGTAACAGTGTGTTCTCCAAATATGTAACATTTCACAGAGAATTAGTAGTGTTGAAGCAGTTCATCACTGTTCATTCTTTGAGAAATGCAGTTTTTACCCAAAATTCATACTTGTTCTTACAAGTTAGTTCCCATGAAAAGTAGAGCAAATGCAGCATTTCAGTGAATCAATGCTACACAAGTGTTCAAACTGAAGGCATTACTGTAGAAACAACATACATTCCTTTGTACTGAAACAGGTACATGTAGTAATGTTAGGTACTACTACAAAATGTTGAAGTAACAGTGTGTTCTCCAAATATGTAACATTTCACAGAGAATTAGTAGTGTTGAAGCAGTTCATCACTGTTCATTCTTTGAGAAATGCAGTTTTTACCCAAAATTCATACTTGTTCTTACAAGTTAGTTCCCATGAAAAGTAGAGCAAATGCAGCATTTCAGTGAATCAATGCTACACAAGTGTTCAAACTGAAGGCATTACTGTAGAAACAACATACATTCCTTTGTACTGAAACAGGTACATGTAGTAATGTTAGGTACTACTACAAAATGTTGAAGTAACAGTGTGTTCTCCAAATATGTAACATTTCACAGAGAATTAGTAGTGTTGAAGCAGTTCATCACTGTTCATTCTTTGAGAAATGCAGTTTTTACCCAAAATTCATACTTGTTCTTACAAGTTAGTTCACATGAAAAGTAGAGCAAATGCAGCATTTCAGTGAATCAATGCTACACAAGTCTTCAAACTGAAGGCATTACTGTAGAAACAACATACATTCCTTTGTACTGAAAGAGGTACATGTAGTAATGTTAGGTACTACTACAAAATGTTGAAGTAACAGTGTGTTCTCCAAATATGTAACATTTCACAGAGAATTAGTAGTGTTGAAGCAGTTCATCACTGTTCATTCTTTGAGAAATGCAGTTTTTACCCAAAATTCATACTTGTTCTTACAAGTTAGTTCCCATGAAAAGTAGAGGAAATGCAGCATTTCAGTGAATCAATGCTACACAAGTGTTCAAACTGAAGGCATTACTGTAGAAACAACATACATTCCTTTGTACTGAAACAGGTACATGTAGTAATGTTAGGTACTACTACAAAATGTTGAAGTAACAGTGTGTTCTCCAAATATGTAACATTTCACAGAGAATTAGTAGTGTTGAAGCAGTTCATCACTGTTCATTCTTTGAGAAATGCAGTTTTTACCCAAAATTCATACTTGTTCTTACAAGTTAGTTCACATGAAAAGTAGAGCAAATGCAGCATTTCAGTGAATCAATGCTACACAAGTGTTCAAACTGAAGGCATTACTGTAGAAACAACATACATTCCTTTGTACTGAAACAGGTACATGTAGTAATGTTAGGTACTACTACAAAATGTTGAAGTAACAGTGTGTTCTCCAAATATGTAACATTTCACAGAGAATTAGTAGTGTTGAAGCAGTTCATCACTGTTCATTCTTTGAGAAATGCAGTTTTTACCCAAAATTCATACTTGTTCTTACAAGTTAGTTCCCATGAAAAGTAGAGCAAATGCAGCATTTCAGTGAATCAATGCTACACAAGTGTTCAAACTGAAGGCATTACTGTAGAAACAACATACATTCCTTTGTACTGAAACAGGTACATGTAGTAATGTTAGGTACTACTACAAAATGTTGAAGTAACAGTGTGTTCTCCAAATATGTAACATTTCACAGAGAATTAGTAGTGTTGAAGCAGTTCATCACTGTTCATTCTTTTGAGAAATGCAGTTTTTACTCAAAATTCATACTTGTTCTTACAAGTTAGTTCCCATGAAAAGTAGAGCAAATGCAGCATTTCAGTGAATCAATGCTACACAAGTGTTCAAACTGAAGGCATTACTGTAGAAACAACATACATTCCTTTGTACTGAAAGAGGTACATGTAGTAATGTTAGGTACTACTACAAAATGTTGAAGTAACAGTGTGTTCTCCAAATATGTAACATTTCACAGAGAATTAGTAGTGTTGAAGCAGTTCATCACTGTTCATTCTTTGAGAAATGCAGTTTTTACCCAAAATTCATACTTGTTCTTACAAGTTAGTTCACATGAAAAGTAGAGCAAATGCAGCATTTCAGTGAATCAATGCTACACAAGTGTTCAAACTGAAGGCATTACTGTAGAAACAACATACATTCCTTTGTACTGAAAGAGGTACATGTAGTAATGTTAGGTACTACTACAAAATGTTGAAGTAACAGTGTGTTCTCCAAATATGTAACATTTCACAGAGAATTAGTAGTGTTGAAGCAGTTCATCACTGTTCATTCTTTTGAGAAATGCAGTTTTTACCCAAAATTCATACTTGTTCTTACAAGTTAGTTCACATGAAAAGTAGAGCAAATGCAGCATTTCAGTGAATCAATGCTACACAAGTGTTCAAACTGAAGGCATTACTGTAGAAACAACATACATTCCTTTGTACTGAAAGAGGTACATGTAGTAATGTTAGGTACTACTACAAAATGTTGAAGTAACAGTGTGTTCTCCAAATATGTAACATTTCACAGAGAATTAGTAGTGTTGAAGCAGTTCATCACTGTTCATTCTTTGAGAAATGCAGTTTTTACCCAAAATTCATACTTGTTCTTACAAGTTAGTTCACATGAAAAGTAGAGCAAATGCAGCATTTCAGTGAATCAATGCTACACAAGTGTTCAAACTGAAGGCATTACTGTAGAAACAACATACATTCCTTTGTACTGAAAGAGGTACATGTAGTAATGTTAGGTACTACTACAAAATGTTGAAGTAACAGTGTGTTCTCCAAATATGTAACATTTCACAGAGAATTAGTAGTGTTGAAGCAGTTCATCACTGTTCATTCTTTGAGAAATGCAGTTTTTACCCAAAATTCATACTTGTTCTTACAAGTTAGTTCACATGAAAAGTAGAGCAAATGCAGCATTTCAGTGAATCAATGCTACACAAGTGTTCAAACTGAAGGCATTACTGTAGAAACAACATACATTCCTTTGTACTGAAACAGGTACATGTAGTAATGTTAGGTACTACTACAAAATGTTGAAGTAACAGTGTGTTCTCCAAATATGTAACATTTCACAGAGAATTAGTAGTGTTGAAGCAGTTCATCACTGTTCATTCTTTGAGAAATGCAGTTTTTACCCAAAATTCATACTTGTTCTTACAAGTTAGTTCCCATGAAAAGTAGAGCAAATGCAGCATTTCAGTGAATCAATGCTACACAAGTGTTCAAACTGAAGGCATTACTGTAGAAACAACATACATTCCTTTGTACTGAAAGAGGTACATGTAGTAATGTTAGGTACTACTACAAAATGTTGAAGTAACAGTGTGTTCTCCAAATATGTAACATTTCACAGAGAATTAGTAGTGTTGAAGCAGTTCATCACTGTTCATTCTTTGAGAAATGCAGTTTTTACCCAAAATTCATACTTGTTCTTACAAGTTAGTTCACATGAAAAGTAGAGCAAATGCAGCATTTCAGTGAATCAATGCTACACAAGTGTTCAAACTGAAGGCATTACTGTAGAAACAACATACATTCCTTTGTACTGAAAGAGGTACATGTAGTAATGTTAGGTACTACTACAAAATGTTGAAGTAACAGTGTGTTCTCCAAATATGTAACATTTCACAGAGAATTAGTAGTGTTGAAGCAGTTCATCACTGTTCATTCTTTGAGAAATGCAGTTTTTACCCAAAATTCATACTTGTTCTTACAAGTTAGTTCACATGAAAAGTAGAGCAAATGCAGCATTTCAGTGAATCAATGCTACACAAGTGTTCAAACTGAACGCATTACTGTAGAAACAACATACATTCCTTTGTACTGAAAGAGGTACATGTAGTAATGTTAGGTACTACTACAAAATGTTGAAGTAACAGTGTGTTCTCCAAATATGTAACATTTCACAGAGAATTAGTAGTGTTGAAGCAGTTCATCACTGTTCATTCTTTGAGAAATGCAGTTTTTACCCAAAATTCATACTTGTTCTTACAAGTTAGTTCACATGAAAAGTAGAGCAAATGCAGCATTTCAGTGAATCAATGCTACACAAGTGTTCAAACTGAAGGCATTACTGTAGAAACAACATACATTCCTTTGTACTGAAACAGGTACATGTAGTAATGTTAGGTACTACTACAAAATGTTGAAGTAACAGTGTGTTCTCCAAATATGTAACATTTCACAGAGAATTAGTAGTGTTGAAGCAGTTCATCACTGTTCATTCTTTGAGAAATGCAGTTTTTACCCAAAATTCATACTTGTTCTTACAAGTTAGTTCACATGAAAAGTAGAGCAAATGCAGCATTTCAGTGAATCAATGCTACACAAGTGTTCAAACTGAAGGCATTACTGTAGAAACAACATACATTCCTTTGTACTGAAACAGGTACATGTAGTAATGTTAGGTACTACTACAAAATGTTGAAGTAACAGTGTGTTCTCCAAATATGTAACATTTCACAGAGAATTAGTAGTGTTGAAGCAGTTCATCACTGTTCATTCTTTGAGAAATGCAGTTTTTACCCAAAATTCATACTTGTTCTTACAAGTTAGTTCACATGAAAAGTAGAGCAAATGCAGCATTTCAGTGAATCAATGCTACACAAGTGTTCAAACTGAAGGCATTACTGTAGAAACAACATACATTCCTTTGTACTGAAACAGGTACATGTAGTAATGTTAGGTACTACTACAAAATGTTGAAGTAACAGTGTGTTCTCCAAATATGTAACATTTCACAGAGAATTAGTAGTGTTGAAGCAGTTCATCACTGTTCATTCTTTGAGAAATGCAGTTTTTACCCAAAAATTCATACTTGTTCTTACAAGTTAGTTCCCATGAAAAGTAGAGCAAATGCAGCATTTCAGTGAATCAATGCTACACAAGTGTTCAAACTGAAGGCATTACTGTAGAAACAACATACATTCCTTTGTACTGAAACAGGTACATGTAGTAATGTTAGGTACTACTACAAAATGTTGAAGTAACAGTGTGTTCTCCAAATATGTAACATTTCACAGAGAATTAGTAGTGTTGAAGCAGTTCATCACTGTTCATTCTTTGAGAAATGCAGTTTTTACCCAAAATTCATACTTGTTCTTACAAGTTAGTTCCCATGAAAAGTAGAGCAAATGCAGCATTTCAGTGAATCAATGCTACACAAGTGTTCAAACTGAAGGCATTACTGTAGAAACAACATACATTCCTTTGTACTGAAACAGGTACATGTAGTAATGTTAGGTACTACTACAAAATGTTGAAGTAACAGTGTGTTCTCCAAATATGTAACATTTCACAGAGAATTAGTAGTGTTGAAGCAGTTCATCACTGTTCATTCTTTGAGAAATGCAGTTTTTACCCAAAATTCATACTTGTTCTTACAAGTTAGTTCCCATGAAAAGTAGAGCAAATGCAGCATTTCAGTGAATCAATGCTACACAAGTGTTCAAACTGAAGGCATTACTGTAGAAACAACATACATTCCTTTGTACTGAAACAGGTACATGTAGTAATGTTAGGTACTACTACAAAATGTTGAAGTAACAGTGTGTTCTCCAAATATGTAACATTTCACAGAGAATTAGTAGTGTTGAAGCAGTTCATCACTGTTCATTCTTTGAGAAATGCAGTTTTTACCCAAAATTCATACTTGTTCTTACAAGTTAGTTCACATGAAAAGTAGAGCAAATGCAGCATTTCAGTGAATCAATGCTACACAAGTGTTCAAACTGAAGGCATTACTGTAGAAACAACATACATTCCTTTGTACTGAAAGAGGTACATGTAGTAATGTTAGGTACTACTACAAAATGTTGAAGTAACAGTGTGTTCTCCAAATATGTAACATTTCACAGAGAATTAGTAGTGTTGAAGCAGTTCATCACTGTTCATTCTTTGAGAAATGCAGTTTTTACCCAAAAATTCATACTTGTTCTTACAAGTTAGTTCCCATGAAAAGTAGAGCAAATGCAGCATTTCAGTGAATCAATGCTACACAAGTGTTCAAACTGAAGGCATTACTGTAGAAACAACATACATTCCTTTGTACTGAAACAGGTACATGTAGTAATGTTAGGTACTACTACAAAATGTTGAAGTAACAGTGTGTTCTCCAAATATGTAACATTTCACAGAGAATTAGTAGTGTTGAAGCAGTTCATCACTGTTCATTCTTTGAGAAATGCAGTTTTTACCCAAAATTCATACTTGTTCTTACAAGTTAGTTCCCATGAAAAGTAGAGCAAATGCAGCATTTCAGTGAATCAATGCTACACAAGTGTTCAAACTGAAGGCATTACTGTAGAAACAACATACATTCCTTTGTACTGAAACAGGTACATGTAGTAATGTTAGGTACTACTACAAAATGTTGAAGTAACAGTGTGTTCTCCAAATATGTAACATTTCACAGAGAATTAGTAGTGTTGAAGCAGTTCATCACTGTTCATTCTTTGAGAAATGCAGTTTTTACCCAAAATTCATACTTGTTCTTACAAGTTAGTTCACATGAAAAGTAGAGCAAATGCAGCATTTCAGTGAATCAATGCTACACAAGTGTTCAAACTGAAGGCATTACTGTAGAAACAACATACATTCCTTTGTACTGAAACAGGTACATGTAGTAATGTTAGGTACTACTACAAAATGTTGAAGTAACAGTGTGTTCTCCAAATATGTAACATTTCACAGAGAATTAGTAGTGTTGAAGCAGTTCATCACTGTTCATTCTTTGAGAAATGCAGTTTTTACCCAAAATTCATACTTGTTCTTACAAGTTAGTTCACATGAAAAGTAGAGCAAATGCAGCATTTCAGTGAATCACTGCTACACAAGTGTTCAAACTGAAGACATTACTGTAGAAACAACATACATTCCTTTGTACTGAAACAGGTACATGTAGTAATGTTAGGTACTACTACAAAATGTTGAAGTAACAGTGTGTTCTCCAAATATGTAACATTTCACAGAGAATTAGTAGTGTTGAAGCAGTTCATCACTGTTCATTCTTTGAGAAATGCAGTTTTTACCCAAAATTCATACTTGTTCTTACAAGTTAGTTCACATGAAAAGTAGAGCAAATGCAGCATTTCAGTGAATCAATGCTACACAAGTGTTCAAACTGAAGGCATTACTGTAGAAACAACATACATTCCCTTTGTACTGAAAGAGGTACATGTAGTAATGTTAGGTACTACTACAAAATGTTGAAGTAACAGTGTGTTCTCCAAATATGTAACATTTCACAGAGAATTAGTAGTGTTGAAGCAGTTCATCACTGTTCATTCTTTGAGAAATGCAGTTTTTACCCAAAATTCATACTTGTTCTTACAAGTTAGTTCACATGAAAAGTAGAGCAAATGCAGCATTTCAGTGAATCAATGCTACACAAGTGTTCAAACTGAAGGCATTACTGTAGAAACAACATACATTCCTTTGTACTGAAAGAGGTACATGTAGTAATGTTAGGTACTACTACAAAATGTTGAAGTAACAGTGTGTTCTCCAAATATGTAACATTTCACAGAGAATTAGTAGTGTTGAAGCAGTTCATCACTGTTCATTCTTTGAGAAATGCAGTTTTTACCCAAAATTCATACTTGTTCTTACAAGTTAGTTCCCATGAAAAGTAGAGCAAATGCAGCATTTCAGTGAATCAATGCTACACAAGTGTTCAAACTGAAGGCATTACTGTAGAAACAACATACATTCCTTTGTACTGAAACAGGTACATGTAGTAATGTTAGGTACTACTACAAAATGTTGAAGTAACAGTGTGTTCTCCAAATATGTAACATTTCACAGAGAATTAGTAGTGTTGAAGCAGTTCATCACTGTTCATTCTTTGAGAAATGCAGTTTTTACCCAAAATTCATACTTGTTCTTACAAGTTAGTTCACATGAAAAGTAGAGCAAATGCAGCATTTCAGTGAATCAATGCTACACAAGTGTTCAAACTGAAGGCATTACTGTAGAAACAACATACATTCCTTTGTACTGAAACAGGTACATGTAGTAATGTTAGGTACTACTACAAAATGTTGAAGTAACAGTGTGTTCTCCAAATATGTAACATTTCACAGAGAATTAGTAGTGTTGAAGCAGTTCATCACTGTTCATTCTTTGAGAAATGCAGTTTTTACCCAAAATTCATACTTGTTCTTACAAGTTAGTTCACATGAAAAGTAGAGCAAATGCAGCATTTCAGTGAATCAATGCTACACAAGTGTTCAAACTGAAGGCATTACTGTAGAAACAACATACATTCCTTTGTACTGAAACAGGTACATGTAGTAATGTTAGGTACTACTACAAAATGTTGAAGTAACAGTGTGTTCTCCAAATATGTAACATTTCACAGAGAATTAGTAGTGTTGAAGCAGTTCATCACTGTTCATTCTTTGAGAAATGCAGTTTTTACCCAAAATTCATACTTGTTCTTACAAGTTAGTTCCCATGAAAAGTAGAGCAAATGCAGCATTTCAGTGAATCAATGCTACACAAGTGTTCAAACTGAAGGCATTACTGTAGAAACAACATACATTCCTTTGTACTGAAAGAGGTACATGTAGTAATGTTAGGTACTACTACAAAATGTTGAAGTAACAGTGTGTTCTCCAAATATGTAACATTTCACAGAGAATTAGTAGTGTTGAAGCAGTTCATCACTGTTCATTCTTTGAGAAATGCAGTTTTTACCCAAAATTCATACTTGTTCTTACAAGTTAGTTCACATGAAAAGTAGAGCAAATGCAGCATTTCAGTGAATCAATGCTACACAAGTGTTCAAACTGAACGCATTACTGTAGAAACAACATACATTCCTTTGTACTGAAACAGGTACATGTAGTAATGTTAGGTACTACTACAAAATGTTGAAGTAACAGTGTGTTCTCCAAATATGTAACATTTCACAGAGAATTAGTAGTGTTGAAGCAGTTCATCACTGTTCATTCTTTGAGAAATGCAGTTTTTACCCAAAATTCATACTTGTTCTTACAAGTTAGTTCACATGAAAAGTAGAGCAAATGCAGCATTTCAGTGAATCACTGCTACTCAAGTGTTCAAACTGAAGACATTACTGTAGAAACAACATACATTCCTTTGTACTGAAACAGGTACATGTAGTAATGTTAGGTACTACTACAAAATGTTGAAGTAACAGTGTGTTCTCCAAATATGTAACATTTCACAGAGAATTAGTAGTGTTGAAGCAGTTCATCACTGTTCATTCTTTGAGAAATGCAGTTTTTACCCAAAATTCATACTTGTTCTTACAAGTTAGTTCACATGAAAAGTAGAGCAAATGCAGCATTTCAGTGAATCAATGCTACACAAGTGTTCAAACTGAAGGCATTACTGTAGAAACAACATACATTCCTTTGTACTGAAAGAGGTACATGTAGTAATGTTAGGTACTACTACAAAATGTTGAAGTAACAGTGTGTTCTCCAAATATGTAACATTTCACAGAGAATTAGTAGTGTTGAAGCAGTTCATCACTGTTCATTCTTTGAGAAATGCAGTTTTTACCCAAAATTCATACTTGTTCTTACAAGTTAGTTCACATGAAAAGTAGAGCAAATGCAGCATTTCAGTGAATCAATGCTACACAAGTGTTCAAACTGAAGGCATTACTGTAGAAACAACATACATTCCTTTGTACTGAAACAGGTACATGTAGTAATGTTAGGTACTACTACAAAATGTTGAAGTAACAGTGTGTTCTCCAAATATGTAACATTTCACAGAGAATTAGTAGTGTTGAAGCAGTTCATCACTGTTCATTCTTTGAGAAATGCAGTTTTTACCCAAAAATTCATACTTGTTCTTACAAGTTAGTTCACATGAAAAGTAGAGCAAATGCAGCATTTCAGTGAATCAATGCTACACAAGTGTTCAAACTGAAGGCATTACTGTAGAAACAACATACATTCCTTTGTACTGAAACAGGTACATGTAGTAATGTTAGGTACTACTACAAAATGTTGAAGTAACAGTGTGTTCTCCAAATATGTAACATTTCACAGAGAATTAGTAGTGTTGAAGCAGTTCATCACTGTTCATTCTTTGAGAAATGCAGTTTTTACCCAAAATTCATACTTGTTCTTACAAGTTAGTTCACATGAAAAGTAGAGCAAATGCAGCATTTCAGTGAATCAATGCTACACAAGTGTTCAAACTGAAGGCATTACTGTAGAAACAACATACATTCCTTTGTACTGAAACAGGTACATGTAGTAATGTTAGGTACTACTACAAAATGTTGAAGTAACAGTGTGTTCTCCAAATATGTAACATTTCACAGAGAATTAGTAGTGTTGAAGCAGTTCATCACTGTTCATTCTTTGAGAAATGCAGTTTTTACCCAAAATTCATACTTGTTCTTACAAGTTAGTTCACATGAAAAGTAGAGCAAATGCAGCATTTCAGTGAATCACTCCTACTCAAGTGTTCAAACTGAAGACATTACTGTAGAAACAACATACATTCCTTTGTACTGAAACAGGTACATGTAGTAATGTTAGAGTACTACTACAAAATGTTGAAGTAACAGTGTGTTCTCCAAATATGTAACATTTCACAGAGAATTAGTAGTGTTGAAGCAGTTCATCACTGTTCATTCTTTGAGAAATGCAGTTTTTACCCAAAATTCATACTTGTTCTTACAAGTTAGTTCACATGAAAAGTAGAGCAAATGCAGCATTTCAGTGAATCAATGCTACACAAGTGTTCAAACTGAAGGCATTACTGTAGAAACAACATACATTCCTTTGTACTGAAAGAGGTACATGTAGTAATGTTAGGTACTACTACAAAATGTTGAAGTAACAGTGTGTTCTCCAAATATGTAACATTTCACAGAGAATTAGTAGTGTTGAAGCAGTTCATCACTGTTCATTCTTTGAGAAATGCAGTTTTTACCCAAAATTCATACTTGTTCTTACAAGTTAGTTCACATGAAAAGTAGAGCAAATGCAGCATTTCAGTGAATCAATGCTACACAAGTGTTCAAACTGAAGGCATTACTGTAGAAACAACATACATTCCTTTGTACTGAAACAGGTACATGTAGTAATGTTAGGTACTACTACAAAATGTTGAAGTAACAGTGTGTTCTCCAAATATGTAACATTTCACAGAGAATTAGTAGTGTTGAAGCAGTTCATCACTGTTCATTCTTTGAGAAATGCAGTTTTTACCCAAAAATTCATACTTGTTCTTACAAGTTAGTTCACATGAAAAGTAGAGCAAATGCAGCATTTCAGTGAATCAATGCTACACAAGTGTTCAAACTGAAGGCATTACTGTAGAAACAACATACATTCCTTTGTACTGAAAGAGGTACATGTAGTAATGTTAGGTACTACTACAAAATGTTGAAGTAACAGTGTGTTCTCCAAATATGTAACATTTCACAGAGAATTAGTAGTGTTGAAGCAGTTCATCACTGTTCATTCTTTGAGAAATGCAGTTTTTACCCAAAATTCATACTTGTTCTTACAAGTTAGTTCACATGAAAAGTAGAGCAAATGCAGCATTTCAGTGAATCAATGCTACACAAGTGTTCAAACTGAAGGCATTACTGTAGAAACAACATACATTCCTTTGTACTGAAACAGGTACATGTAGTAATGTTAGGTACTACTACAAAATGTTGAAGTAACAGTGTGTTCTCCAAATATGTAACATTTCACAGAGAATTAGTAGTGTTGAAGCAGTTCATCACTGTTCATTCTTTGAGAAATGCAGTTTTTACCCAAAAATTCATACTTGTTCTTACAAGTTAGTTCACATGAAAAGTAGAGCAAATGCAGCATTTCAGTGAATCAATGCTACACAAGTGTTCAAACTGAAGGCATTACTGTAGAAACAACATACATTCCTTTGTACTGAAACAGGTACATGTAGTAATGTTAGGTACTACTACAAAATGTTGAAGTAACAGTGTGTTCTCCAAATATGTAACATTTCACAGAGAATTAGTAGTGTTGAAGCAGTTCATCACTGTTCATTCTTTGAGAAATGCAGTTTTTACCCAAAATTCATACTTGTTCTTACAAGTTAGTTCACATGAAAAGTAGAGCAAATGCAGCATTTCAGTGAATCAATGCTACACAAGTGTTCAAACTGAAGGCATTACTGTAGAAACAACATACATTCCTTTGTACTGAAACAGGTACATGTAGTAATGTTAGGTACTACTACAAAATGTTGAAGTAACAGTGTGTTCTCCAAATATGTAACATTTCACAGAGAATTAGTAGTGTTGAAGCAGTTCATCACTGTTCATTCTTTGAGAAATGCAGTTTTTACCCAAAAATTCATACTTGTTCTTACAAGTTAGTTCCCATGAAAAGTAGAGCAAATGCAGCATTTCAGTGAATCAATGCTACACAAGTGTTCAAACTGAAGGCATTACTGTAGAAACAACATACATTCCTTTGTACTGAAACAGGTACATGTAGTAATGTTAGGTACTACTACAAAATGTTGAAGTAACAGTGTGTTCTCCAAATATGTAACATTTCACAGAGAATTAGTAGTGTTGAAGCAGTTCATCACTGTTCATTCTTTGAGAAATGCAGTTTTTACCCAAAATTCATACTTGTTCTTACAAGTTAGTTCACATGAAAAGTAGAGCAAATGCAGCATTTCAGTGAATCACTGCTACACAAGTGTTCAAACTGAAGGCATTACTGTAGAAACAACATACATTCCTTTGTACTGAAACAGGTACATGTAGTAATGTTAGGTACTACTACAAAATGTTGAAGTAACAGTGTGTTCTCCAAATATGTAACATTTCACAGAGAATTAGTAGTGTTGAAGCAGTTCATCACTGTTCATTCTTTGAGAAATGCAGTTTTTACCCAAAATT
This sequence comes from Phyllostomus hastatus, assembly GCF_019186645.2. Lineage (NCBI taxonomy): Eukaryota > Metazoa > Chordata > Mammalia > Chiroptera > Phyllostomidae > Phyllostomus > Phyllostomus hastatus. The sequence goes on along the minus strand of NW_025333524.1, from coordinate 21,106 downwards.
CATACTTGTTCTTACAAGTTAGTTCACATGAAAAGTAGAGCAAATGCAGCATTTCAGTGAATCAATGCTACACAAGTGTTCAAACTGAAGGCATTACTGTAGAAACAACATACATTCCTTTGTACTGAAACAGGTACATGTAGTAATGTTAGGTACTACTACAAAATGTTGAAGTAACAGTGTGTTCTCCAAATATGTAACATTTCACAGAGAATTAGTAGTGTTGAAGCAGTTCATCACTGTTCATTCTTTGAGAAATGCAGTTTTTACCCAAAATTCATACTTGTTCTTACAAGTTAGTTCCCATGAAAAGTAGAGCAAATGCAGCATTTCAGTGAATCAATGCTACACAAGTGTTCAAACTGAAGGCATTACTGTAGAAACAACATACATTCCCTTTGTACTGAAACAGGTACATGTAGTAATGTTAGGTACTACTACAAAATGTTGAAGTAACAGTGTGTTCTCCAAATATGTAACATTTCACAGAGAATTAGTAGTGTTGAAGCAGTTCATCACTGTTCATTCTTTGAGAAATGCAGTTTTTACCCAAAATTCATACTTGTTCTTACAAGTTAGTTCACATGAAAAGTAGAGCAAATGCAGCATTTCAGTGAATCACTGCTACACAAGTGTTCAAACTGAAGGCATTACTGTAGAAACAACATACATTCCTTTGTACTGAAACAGGTACATGTAGTAATGTTAGGTACTACTACAAAATGTTGAAGTAACAGTGTGTTCTCCAAATATGTAACATTTCACAGAGAATTAGTAGTGTTGAAGCAGTTCATCACTGTTCATTCTTTGAGAAATGCAGTTTTTACCCAAAATTCATACTTGTTCTTACAAGTTAGTTCACATGAAAAGTAGAGCAAATGCAGCATTTCAGTGAATCAATGCTACACAAGTGTTCAAACTGAAGGCATTACTGTAGAAACAACATACATTCCTTTGTACTGAAACAGGTACATGTAGTAATGTTAGGTACTACTACAAAATGTTGAAGTAACAGTGTGTTCTCCAAATATGTAACATTTCACAGAGAATTAGTAGTGTTGAAGCAGTTCATCACTGTTCATTCTTTGAGAAATGCAGTTTTTACCCAAAATTCATACTTGTTCTTACAAGTTAGTTCCCATGAAAAGTAGAGCAAATGCAGCATTTCAGTGAATCAATGCTACACAAGTGTTCAAACTGAAGGCATTACTGTAGAAACAACATACATTCCTTTGTACTGAAACAGGTACATGTAGTAATGTTAGGTACTACTACAAAATGTTGAAGTAACAGTGTGTTCTCCAAATATGTAACATTTCACAGAGAATTAGTAGTGTTGAAGCAGTTCATCACTGTTCATTCTTTGAGAAATGCAGTTTTTACCCAAAATTCATACTTGTTCTTACAAGTTAGTTCACATGAAAAGTAGAGCAAATGCAGCATTTCAGTGAATCAATGCTACACAAGTGTTCAAACTGAAGGCATTACTGTAGAAACAACATACATTCCTTTGTACTGAAACAGGTACATGTAGTAATGTTAGGTACTACTACAAAATGTTGAAGTAACAGTGTGTTCTCCAAATATGTAACATTTCACAGAGAATTAGTAGTGTTGAAGCAGTTCATCACTGTTCATTCTTTGAGAAATGCAGTTTTTACCCAAAATTCATACTTGTTCTTACAAGTTAGTTCCCATGAAAAGTAGAGCAAATGCAGCATTTCAGTGAACCAATGCTACACAAGTGTTCAAACCGAATGCATTACTGTGGAAACAACATACATACCTTTGGTACTGAAACAGGTACATGTAGTAATGTTAGGTACTATTACAAAATGTTGAAGTAACAGTGTGTTCTCCAAATATGTAACATTTCACAGAGAATTAGTAGTGTTGAAGCAGTTCATCACTGTTCATTCTTTGAGAAATGCAGTTTTTACCCAAAAATTCATACTTGTTCTTACAAGTTAGTTCACAAGAAAAGTAGAGCAAATGCAGCATTTCAGTGAATCACTGCTACACAAGTGTTCAAACTGAACGCATTACTGTGGAAACAACATACATACCTTTGTACTGAAACAGGTACATGTAGTAATGTTAGGTACTACTACAAAATGTTGAAGTAACAGTGTGTTCTCCAAATATGTAACATTTCACAGAGAATTAGTAGTGTTGAAGCAGTTCATCACTGTTTATTCTTTGAGAAATGCAGTTTTTCACCCAAAATTCATACTTGTTCTTACAAGTTAGTTCACATGAAAAGTAGAGCAAATGCAGCATTTCAGTGAATCACTGCTACACAAGTGTTCAAACTGAAGGCATTACTGTAGGAAACAACATACATTCCTTTGTACTGAAACAGGTACATGTAGTAATGTTAGGTACTACTACAAAATGTTGAAGTAACAGTGTGTTCTCCAAATATGTAACATTTCACAGAGAATTAGTAGTGTTGAAGCAGTTCATCACTGTTCATTCTTTGAGAAATGCAGTTTTTACCCAAAATTCATACTTGTTCTTACAAGTTAGTTCCCATGAAAAGTAGAGCAAATGCAGCATTTCAGTGAATCAATGCTACACAAGTGTTCAAACTGAAAGCATTACTGTGGAAACAACATACATACCTTTGGTACTGAAACAGGTACATGTAGTAATGTTAGGTACTATTACAAAATGTTGAAGTAACAGTGTGTTCTCCAAATATGTAACATTTCACAGAGAATTAGTAGTGTTGAAGCAGTTCATCACTGTTCATTCTTTGAGAAATGCAGTTTTTACCCAAAATTCATACTTGTTCTTACCAGTTAGTTCCCATGAAAAGTAGAGCAAATGCAGCATTTCAGTGAATCAATGCTACACAAGTGTTCAAACTGAAGGCATTACTGTAGAAACAACATACATTCCTTTGTACTGAAACAGGTACATGTAGTAATGTTAGGTACTACTACAAAATGTTGAAGTAACAGTGTGTTCTCCAAATATGTAACATTTCACAGAGAATTAGTAGTGTTGAAGCAGTTCATCACTGTTCATTCTTTGAGAAATGCAGTTTTTACCCAAAATTCATACTTGTTCTTACAAGTTAGTTCACATGAAAAGTAGAGCAAATGCAGCATTTCAGTGAATCAATGCTACACAAGTGTTCAAACTGAAGGCATTACTGTAGAAACAACATACATTCCTTTGTACTGAAACAGGTACATGTAGTAATGTTAGGTACTACTACAAAATGTTGAAGTAACAGTGTGTTCTCCAAATATGTAACATTTCACAGAGAATTAGTAGTGTTGAAGCAGTTCATCACTGTTTCATTCTTTGAGAAATGCAGTTTTTACCCAAAATTCATACTTGTTCTTACAAGTTAGTTCACATGAAAAGTAGAGCAAATGCAGCATTTCAGTGAATCACTGCTACACAAGTGTTCAAACTGAAGGCATTACTGTAGAAACAACATACATTCCTTTGTACTGAAACAGGTACATGTAGTAATGTTAGGTACTACTACAAAATGTTGAAGTAACAGTGTGTTCTCCAAATATGTAACATTTCACAGAGAATTAGTAGTGTTGAAGCAGTTCATCACTGTTCATTCTTTGAGAAATGCAGTTTTTACCCAAAATTCATACTTGTTCTTACAAGTTAGTTCACATGAAAAGTAGAGCAAATGCAGCATTTCAGTGAATCAATGCTACACAAGTGTTCAAACTGAAAGGCATTACTGTAGAAACAACATACATTCCTTTGTACTGAAACAGGTACATGTAGTAATGTTAGGTACTACTACAAAATGTTGAAGTAACAGTGTGTTCTCCAAATATGTAACATTTCACAGAGAATTAGTAGTGTTGAAGCAGTTCATCACTGTTCATTCTTTGAGAAATGCAGTTTTTACCCAAAAATTCATACTTGTTCTTACAAGTTAGTTCACATGAAAAGTAGAGCAAATGCAGCATTTCAGTGAATCACTGCTACACAAGTGTTCAAACTGAAGGCATTACTGTAGAAACAACATACATTCCTTTGTACTGAAACAGGTACATGTAGTAATGTTAGGTACTACTACAAAATGTTGAAGTAACAGTGTGTTCTCCAAATATGTAACATTTCACAGAGAATTAGTAGTGTTGAAGCAGTTCATCACTGTTCATTCTTTGAGAAATGCAGTTTTTACCCAAAATTCATACTTGTTCTTACAAGTTAGTTCCCATGAAAAGTAGAGCAAATGCAGCATTTCAGTGAATCAATGCTACACAAGTGTTCAAACTGAAGGCATTACTGTAGAAACAACATACATTCCTTTGTACTGAAACAGGTACATGTAGTAATGTTAGGTACTACTACAAAATGTTGAAGTAACAGTGTGTTCTCCAAATATGTAACATTTCACAGAGAATTAGTAGTGTTGAAGCAGTTCATCACTGTTCATTCTTTGAGAAATGCAGTTTTTACCCAAAATTCATACTTGTTCTTACAAGTTAGTTCCCATGAAAAGTAGAGCAAATGCAGCATTTCAGTGAATCAATGCTACACAAGTGTTCAAACTGAAGGCATTACTGTAGAAACAACATACATTCCTTTGTACTGAAACAGGTACATGTAGTAATGTTAGGTACTACTACAAAATGTTGAAGTAACAGTGTGTTCTCCAAATATGTAACATTTCACAGAGAATTAGTAGTGTTGAAGCAGTTCATCACTGTTCATTCTTTGAGAAATGCAGTTTTTACCCAAAATTCATACTTGTTCTTACAAGTTAGTTCACATGAAAAGTAGAGCAAATGCAGCATTTCAGTGAATCACTGCTACACAAGTGTTCAAACTGAAGGCATTACTGTAGAAACAACATACATTCCTTTGTACTGAAACAGGTACATGTAGTAATGTTAGGTACTACTACAAAATGTTGAAGTAACAGTGTGTTCTCCAAATATGTAACATTTCACAGAGAATTAGTAGTGTTGAAGCAGTTCATCACTGTTCATTCTTTGAGAAATGCAGTTTTTACCCAAAATTCATACTTGTTCTTACAAGTTAGTTCCCATGAAAAGTAGAGCAAATGCAGCATTTCAGTGAATCACTGCTACACAAGTGTTCAAACTGAAGGCATTACTGTAGAAACAACATACATTCCTTTGTACTGAAACAGGTACATGTAGTAATGTTAGGTACTACTACAAAATGTTGAAGTAACAGTGTGTTCTCCAAATATGTAACATTTCACAGAGAATTAGTAGTGTTGAAGCAGTTCATCACTGTTCATTCTTTGAGAAATGCAGTTTTTACCCAAAATTCATACTTGTTCTTACAAGTTAGTTCCCATGAAAAGTAGAGCAAATGCAGCATTTCAGTGAATCACTGCTACACAAGTGTTCAAACTGAAGGCATTACTGTAGAAACAACATACATTCCTTTGTACTGAAACAGGTACATGTAGTAATGTTAGGTACTACTACAAAATGTTGAAGTAACAGTGTGTTCTCCAAATATGTAACATTTCACAGAGAATTAGTAGTGTTGAAGCAGTTCATCACTGTTCATTCTTTGAGAAATGCAGTTTTTACCCAAAATTCATACTTGTTCTTACAAGTTAGTTCCCATGAAAAGTAGAGCAAATGCAGCATTTCAGTGAATCACTGCTACACAAGTGTTCAAACTGAAGGCATTACTGTAGAAACAACATACATTCCTTTGTACTGAAACAGGTACATGTAGTAATGTTAGGTACTACTACAAAATGTTGAAGTAACAGTGTGTTCTCCAAATATGTAACATTTCACAGAGAATTAGTAGTGTTGAAGCAGTTCATCACTGTTCATTCTTTGAGAAATGCAGTTTTTACCCAAAATTCATACTTGTTCTTACCAGTTAGTTCCCATGAAAAGTAGAGCAAATGCAGCATTTCAGTGAATCACTGCTACACAAGTGTTCAAACTGAAGGCATTACTGTAGAAACAACATACATTCCTTTGTACTGAAACAGGTACATGTAGTAATGTTAGGTACTACTACAAAATGTTGAAGTAACAGTGTGTTCTCCAAATATGTAACATTTCACAGAGAATTAGTAGTGTTGAAGCAGTTCATCACTGTTTATTCTTTGAGAAATGCAGTTTTTACCCAAAATTCATACTTGTTCTTACAAGTTAGTTCACATGAAAAGTAGAGCAAATGCAGCATTTCAGTGAATCAATGCTACACAAGTGTTCAAACTGAAGGCATTACTGTAGAAACAACATACATTCCTTTGTACTGAAACAGGTACATGTAGTAATGTTAGGTACTACTACAAAATGTTGAAGTAACAGTGTGTTCTCCAAATATGTAACATTTCACAGAGAATTAGTAGTGTTGAAGCAGTTCATCACTGTTCATTCTTTGAGAAATGCAGTTTTTACCCAAAATTCATACTTGTTCTTACAAGTTAGTTCACATGAAAAGTAGAGCAAATGCAGCATTTCAGTGAATCACTGCTACACAAGTGTTCAAACTGAAGGCATTACTGTAGAAACAACATACATTCCTTTGTACTGAAACAGGTACATGTAGTAATGTTAGGTACTACTACAAAATGTTGAAGTAACAGTGTGTTCTCCAAATATGTAACATTTCACAGAGAATTAGTAGTGTTGAAGCAGTTCATCACTGTTCATTCTTTGAGAAATGCAGTTTTTACCCAAAATTCATACTTGTTCTTACAAGTTAGTTCCCATGAAAAGTAGAGCAAATGCAGCATTTCAGTGAATCACTGCTACACAAGTGTTCAAACTGAAGGCATTACTGTAGAAACAACATACATTCCTTTGTACTGAAACAGGTACATGTAGTAATGTTAGGTACTACTACAAAATGTTGAAGTAACAGTGTGTTCTCCAAATATGTAACATTTCACAGAGAATTAGTAGTGTTGAAGCAGTTCATCACTGTTCATTCTTTGAGAAATGCAGTTTTTACCCAAAATTCATACTTGTTCTTACAAGTTAGTTCCCATGAAAAGTAGAGCAAATGCAGCATTTCAGTGAATCACTGCTACACAAGTGTTCAAACTGAAGGCATTACTGTAGAAACAACATACATTCCTTTGTACTGAAACAGGTACATGTAGTAATGTTAGGTACTACTACAAAATGTTGAAGTAACAGTGTGTTCTCCAAATATGTAACATTTCACAGAGAATTAGTAGTGTTGAAGCAGTTCATCACTGTTCATTCTTTGAGAAATGCAGTTTTTACCCAAAATTCATACTTGTTCTTACAAGTTAGTTCCCATGAAAAGTAGAGCAAATGCAGCATTTCAGTGAATCACTGCTACACAAGTGTTCAAACTGAAGGCATTACTGTAGAAACAACATACATTCCTTTGTACTGAAACAGGTACATGTAGTAATGTTAGGTACTACTACAAAATGTTGAAGTAACAGTGTGTTCTCCAAATATGTAACATTTCACAGAGAATTAGTAGTGTTGAAGCAGTTCATCACTGTTCATTCTTTGAGAAATGCAGTTTTTACCCAAAATTCATACTTGTTCTTACAAGTTAGTTCCCATGAAAAGTAGAGCAAATGCAGCATTTCAGTGAATCACTGCTACACAAGTGTTCAAACTGAAGGCATTACTGTAGAAACAACATACATTCCTTTGTACTGAAACAGGTACATGTAGTAATGTTAGGTACTACTACAAAATGTTGAAGTAACAGTGTGTTCTCCAAATATGTAACATTTCACAGAGAATTAGTAGTGTTGAAGCAGTTCATCACTGTTCATTCTTTGAGAAATGCAGTTTTTACCCAAAATTCATACTTGTTCTTACAAGTTAGTTCACATGAAAAGTAGAGCAAATGCAGCATTTCAGTGAATCACTGCTACACAAGTGTTCAAACTGAAGGCATTACTGTAGAAACAACATACATTCCTTTGTACTGAAACAGGTACATGTAGTAATGTTAGGTACTACTACAAAATGTTGAAGTAACAGTGTGTTCTCCAAATATGTAACATTTCACAGAGAATTAGTAGTGTTGAAGCAGTTCATCACTGTTCATTCTTTGAGAAATGCAGTTTTTACCCAAAATTCATACTTGTTCTTACCAGTTAGTTCCCATGAAAAGTAGAGCAAATGCAGCATTTCAGTGAATCACTGCTACACAAGTGTTCAAACTGAAGGCATTACTGTAGAAACAACATACATTCCTTTGTACTGAAACAGGTACATGTAGTAATGTTAGGTACTACTACAAAATGTTGAAGTAACAGTGTGTTCTCCAAATATGTAACATTTCACAGAGAATTAGTAGTGTTGAAGCAGTTCATCACTGTTCATTCTTTGAGAAATGCAGTTTTTACCCAAAATTCATACTTGTTCTTACAAGTTAGTTCCCATGAAAAGTAGAGCAAATGCAGCATTTCAGTGAATCAATGCTACACAAGTGTTCAAACTGAAGGCATTACTGTAGAAACAACATACATTCCTTTGTACTGAAACAGGTACATGTAGTAATGTTAGGTACTACTACAAAATGTTGAAGTAACAGTGTGTTCTCCAAATATGTAACATTTCACAGAGAATTAGTAGTGTTGAAGCAGTTCATCACTGTTCATTCTTTGAGAAATGCAGTTTTTACCCAAAATTCATACTTGTTCTTACAAGTTAGTTCCCATGAAAAGTAGAGCAAATGCAGCATTTCAGTGAATCAATGCTACACAAGTGTTCAAACTGAAGGCATTACTGTAGAAACAACATACATTCCTTTGTACTGAAACAGGTACATGTAGTAATGTTAGGTACTACTACAAAATGTTGAAGTAACAGTGTGTTCTCCAAATATGTATCATTTCACAGAGAATTAGTAGTGTTGAAGCAGTTCATCACTGTTTCATTCTTTGAGAAATGCAGTTTTTACCCAAAATTCATACTTGTTCTTACAAGTTAGTTCACATGAAAAGTAGAGCAAATGCAGCATTTCAGTGAATCAATGCTACACAAGTGTTCAAACTGAAGGCATTACTGTAGAAACAACATACATTCCTTTGTACTGAAACAGGTACATGTAGTAATGTTAGGTACTACTACAAAATGTTGAAGTAACAGTGTGTTCTCCAAATATGTAACATTTCACAGAGAATTAGTAGTGTTGAAGCAGTTCATCACTGTTCATTCTTTGAGAAATGCAGTTTTTACCCAAAATTCATACTTGTTCTTACAAGTTAGTTCACATGAAAAGTAGAGCAAATGCAGCATTTCAGTGAATCAATGCTACACAAGTGTTCAAACTGAAGGCATTACTGTAGAAACAACATACATTCCTTTGTACTGAAACAGGTACATGTAGTAATGTTAGGTACTACTACAAAATGTTGAAGTAACAGTGTGTTCTCCAAATATGTAACATTTCACAGAGAATTAGTAGTGTTGAAGCAGTTCATCACTGTTCATTCTTTGAGAAATGCAGTTTTTACCCAAAATTCATACTTGTTCTTACAAGTTAGTTCACATGAAAAGTAGAGCAAATGCAGCATTTCAGTGAATCACTGCTACACAAGTGTTCAAACTGAAGGCATTACTGTAGAAACAACATACATTCCTTTGTACTGAAACAGGTACATGTAGTAATGTTAGGTACTACTACAAAATGTTGAAGTAACAGTGTGTTCTCCAAATATGTAACATTTCACAGAGAATTAGTAGTGTTGAAGCAGTTCATCACTGTTCATTCTTTGAGAAATGCAGTTTTTACCCAAAATTCATACTTGTTCTTACAAGTTAGTTCCCATGAAAAGTAGAGCAAATGCAGCATTTCAGTGAATCAATGCTACACAAGTGTTCAAACTGAAGGCATTACTGTAGAAACAACATACATTCCTTTGTACTGGAAACAGGTACATGTAGTAATGTTAGGTACTACTACAAAATGTTGAAGTAACAGTGTGTTCTCCAAATATGTAACATTTCACAGAGAATTAGTAGTGTTGAAGCAGTTCATCACTGTTCATTCTTTGAGAAATGCAGTTTTTACCCAAAATTCATACTTGTTCTTACAAGTTAGTTCCCATGAAAAGTAGAGCAAATGCAGCATTTCAGTGAATCAATGCTACACAAGTGTTCAAACTGAAGGCATTACTGTAGAAACAACATACATTCCTTTGTACTGAAACAGGTACATGTAGTAATGTTAGGTACTACTACAAAATGTTGAAGTAACAGTGTGTTCTCCAAATATGTAACATTTCACAGAGAATTAGTAGTGTTGAAGCAGTTCATCACTGTTCATTCTTTGAGAAATGCAGTTTTTACCCAAAATTCATACTTGTTCTTACAAGTTAGTTCACATGAAAAGTAGAGCAAATGCAGCATTTCAGTGAATCACTGCTACACAAGTGTTCAAACTGAAGGCATTACTGTAGAAACAACATACATTCCTTTGTACTGAAACAGGTACATGTAGTAATGTTAGGTACTACTACAAAATGTTGAAGTAACAGTGTGTTCTCCAAATATGTAACATTTCACAGAGAATTAGTAGTGTTGAAGCAGTTCATCACTGTTCATTCTTTGAGAAATGCAGTTTTTACCCAAAATTCATACTTGTTCTTACAAGTTAGTTCCCATGAAAAGTAGAGCAAATGCAGCATTTCAGTGAATCACTGCTACACAAGTGTTCAAACTGAAGGCATTACTGTAGAAACAACATACATTCCTTTGTACTGAAACAGGTACATGTAGTAATGTTAGGTACTACTACAAAATGTTGAAGTAACAGTGTGTTCTCCAAATATGTAACATTTCACAGAGAATTAGTAGTGTTGAAGCAGTTCATCACTGTTCATTCTTTGAGAAATGCAGTTTTTACCCAAAATTCATACTTGTTCTTACCAGTTAGTTCCCATGAAAAGTAGAGCAAATGCAGCATTTCAGTGAATCACTGCTACACAAGTGTTCAAACTGAAGGCATTACTGTGGGAAACAACATACATTCCTTTGTACTGAAACAGGTACATGTAGTAATGTTAGGTACTACTACAAAATGTTGAAGTAACAGTGTGTTCTCCAAATATGTAACATTTCACAGAGAATTAGTAGTGTTGAAGCAGTTCATCACTGTTCATTCTTTGAGAAATGCAGTTTTTACCCAAAATTCATACTTGTTCTTACAAGTTAGTTCCCATGAAAAGTAGAGCAAATGCAGCATTTCAGTGAATCAATGCTACACAAGTGTTCAAACTGAAGGCATTACTGTAGAAACAACATACATTCCTTTGTACTGAAACAGGTACATGTAGTAATGTTAGGTACTACTACAAAATGTTGAAGTAACAGTGTGTTCTCCAAATATGTAACATTTCACAGAGAATTAGTAGTGTTGAAGCAGTTCATCACTGTTCATTCTTTGAGAAATGCAGTTTTTACCCAAAATTCATACTTGTTCTTACAAGTTAGTTCCCATGAAAAGTAGAGCAAATGCAGCATTTCAGTGAATCACTGCTACACAAGTGTTCAAACTGAAGGCATTACTGTAGAAACAACATACATTCCTTTGTACTGAAACAGGCACATGTAGTAATGTTAGGTACTACTACAAAATGTTGAAGTAACAGTGTGTTCTCCAAATATGTAACATTTCACAGAGAATTAGTAGTGTTGAAGCAGTTCATCACTGTTCATTCTTTGAGAAATGCAGTTTTTACCCAAAATTCATACTTGTTCTTACAAGTTAGTTCACATGAAAAGTAGAGCAAATGCAGCATTTCAGTGAATCAATGCTACACAAGTGTTCAAACCGAAGGCATTACTGTAGAAACAACATACATTCCTTTGTACTGAAACAGGTACATGTAGTAATGTTAGGTACTACTACAAAATGTTGAAGTAACAGTGTGTTCTCCAAATATGTAACATTTCACACAGAATTAGTAGTGTTGAAGCAGTTCATCACTGTTCATTCTTTGAGAAATGCAGTTTTTACCCAAAATTCATACTTGTTCTTACAAGTTAGTTCCCATGAAAAGTAGAGCAAATGCAGCATTTCAGTGAATCACTGCTACACAAGTGTTCAAACTGAAGGCATTACTGTAGAAACAACATACATTCCTTTGTACTGAAACAGGTACATGTAGTAATGTTAGGTACTACTACAAAATGTTGAAGTAACAGTGTGTTCTCCAAATATGTAACATTTCACAGAGAATTAGTAGTGTTGAAGCAGTTCATCACTGTTCATTCTTTGAGAAATGCAGTTTTTACCCAAAATTCATACTTGTTCTTACAAGTTAGTTCACATGAAAAGTAGAGCAAATGCAGCATTTCAGTGAATCAATGCTACACAAGTGTTCAAACTGAAGGCATTACTGTAGAAACAACATACATTTCTTTGTACTGAAACAGGTACATGTAGTAATGTTAGGTACTACTACAAAATGTTGAAGTAACAGTGTGTTCTCCAAATATGTAACATTTCACAGAGAATTAGTAGTGTTGAAGCAGTTCATCACTGTTCATTCTTTGAGAAATGCAGTTTTTACCCAAAATTCATACTTGTTCTTACAAGTTAGTTCCCATGAAAAGTAGAGCAAATGCAGCATTTCAGTGAATCAATGCTACACAAGTGTTCAAACTGAAGGCATTACTGTAGAAACAACATACATTCCTTTGTACTGAAACAGGTACATGTAGTAATGTTAGGTACTACTACAAAATGTTGAAGTAACAGTGTGTTCTCCAAATATGTAACATTTCACAGAGAATTAGTAGTGTTGAAGCAGTTCATCACTGTTCATTCTTTGAGAAATGCAGTTTTTACCCAAAATTCATACTTGTTCTTACAAGTTAGTTCACATGAAAAGTAGAGCAAATGCAGCATTTCAGTGAATCAATGCTACACAAGTGTTCAAACTGAAGGCATTACTGTAGAAACAACATACATTCCTTTGTACTGAAACAGGTACATGTAGTAATGTTAGGTACTACTACAAAATGTTGAAGTAACAGTGTGTTCTCCAAATATGTAACATTTCACAGAGAATTAGTAGTGTTGAAGCAGTTCATCACTGTTCATTCTTTGAGAAATGCAGTTTTTACCCAAAATTCATACTTGTTCTTACAAGTTAGTTCACATGAAAAGTAGAGCAAATGCAGCATTTCAGTGAATCAATGCTACACAAGTGTTCAAACTGAAGGCATTACTGTAGAAACAACATACATTCCTTTGTACTGAAACAGGTACATGTAGTAATGTTAGGTACTACTACAAAATGTTGAAGTAACAGTGTGTTCTCCAAATATGTAACATTTCACAGAGAATTAGTAGTGTTGAAGCAGTTCATCACTGTTCATTCTTTGAGAAATGCAGTTTTTACCCAAAATTCATACTTGTTCTTACAAGTTAGTTCCCATGAAAAGTAGAGCAAATGCAGCATTTCAGTGAATCACTGCTACACAAGTGTTCAAACTGAAGGCATTACTGTAGAAACAACATACATTCCTTTGTACTGAAACAGGTACATGTAGTAATGTTAGGTACTACTACAAAATGTTGAAGTAACAGTGTGTTCTCCAAATATGTAACATTTCACAGAGAATTAGTAGTGTTGAAGCAGTTCATCACTGTTCATTCTTTGAGAAATGCAGTTTTTACCCAAAATTCATACTTGTTCTTACAAGTTAGTTCACATGAAAAGTAGAGCAAATGCAGCATTTCAGTGAATCACTGCTACACAAGTGTTCAAACTGAAGGCATTACTGTAGAAACAACATACATTCCTTTGTACTGAAACAGGTACATGTAGTAATGTTAGGTACTACTACAAAATGTTGAAGTAACAGTGTGTTCTCCAAATATGTAACATTTCACAGAGAATTAGTAGTGTTGAAGCAGTTCATCACTGTTCATTCTTTGAGAAATGCAGTTTTTACCCAAAATTCATACTTGTTCTTACAAGTTAGTTCACATGAAAAGTAGAGCAAATGCAGCATTTCAGTGAATCAATGCTACACAAGTGTTCAAACTGAAGGCATTACTGTAGAAACAACATACATTCCTTTGTACTGAAACAGGTACATGTAGTAATGTTAGGTACTACTACAAAATGTTGAAGTAACAGTGTGTTCTCCAAATATGTAACATTTCACAGAGAATTAGTAGTGTTGAAGCAGTTCATCACTGTTCATTCTTTGAGAAATGCAGTTTTTACCCAAAATTCATACTTGTTCTTACAAGTTAGTTCCCATGAAAAGTAGAGCAAATGCAGCATTTCAGTGAATCAATGCTACACAAGTGTTCAAACTGAAGGCATTACTGTAGAAACAACATACATTCCTTTGTACTGAAACAGGTACATGTAGTAATGTTAGGTACTACTACAAAATGTTGAAGTAACAGTGTGTTCTCCAAATATGTAACATTTCACAGAGAATTAGTAGTGTTGAAGCAGTTCATCACTGTTCATTCTTTGAGAAATGCAGTTTTTACCCAAAATTCATACTTGTTCTTACCAGTTAGTTCCCATGAAAAGTAGAGCAAATGCAGCATTTCAGTGAATCACTGCTACACAAGTGTTCAAACTGAAGGCATTACTGTAGAAACAACATACATTCCTTTGTACTGAAACAGGTACATGTAGTAATGTTAGGTACTACTACAAAAAGTTGAAGTAACAGTGTGTTCTCCAAATATGTATCATTTCACAGAGAATTAGTAGTGTTGAAGCAGTTCATCACTGTTTCATTCTTTGAGAAATGCAGTTTTTACCCAAAATTCATACTTGTTCTTACAAGTTAGTTCACATGAAAAGTAGAGCAAATGCAGCATTTCAGTGAATCAATGCTACACAAGTGTTCAAACTGAAGGCATTACTGTAGAAACAACATACATTCCTTTGTACTGAAACAGGTACATGTAGTAATGTTAGGTACTACTACAAAATGTTGAAGTAACAGTGTGTTCTCCAAATATGTAACATTTCACAGAGAATTAGTAGTGTTGAAGCAGTTCATCACTGTTCATTCTTTGAGAAATGCAGTTTTTACCCAAAATTCATACTTGTTCTTACAAGTTAGTTCCCATGAAAAGTAGAGCAAATGCAGCATTTCAGTGAATCACTGCTACACAAGTGTTCAAACTGAAGGCATTACTGTAGAAACAACATACATTCCTTTGTACTGAAACAGGTACATGTAGTAATGTTAGGTACTACTACAAAATGTTGAAGTAACAGTGTGTTCTCCAAATATGTAACATTTCACAGAGAATTAGTAGTGTTGAAGCAGTTCATCACTGTTCATTCTTTGAGAAATGCAGTTTTTACCCAAAAATTCATACTTGTTCTTACAAGTTAGTTCACATGAAAAGTAGAGCAAATGCAGCATTTCAGTGAATCAATGCTACACAAGTGTTCAAACTGAAGGCATTACTGTAGAAACAACATACATTCCTTTGTACTGAAACAGGTACATGTAGTAATGTTAGGTACTACTACAAAATGTTGAAGTAACAGTGTGTTCTCCAAATATGTAACATTTCACAGAGAATTAGTAGTGTTGAAGCAGTTCATCACTGCTCATTCTTTGAGAAATGCAGTTTTTACCCAAAATTCATACTTGTTCTTACAAGTTAGTTCACATGAAAAGTAGAGCAAATGCAGCATTTCAGTGAATCAATGCTACACAAGTGTTCAAACTGAAGGCATTACTGTAGAAACAACATACATTCCTTTGTACTGAAACAGGTACATGTAGTAATGTTAGGTACTACTACAAAATGTTGAAGTAACAGTGTGTTCTCCAAATATGTAACATTTCACAGAGAATTAGTAGTGTTGAAGCAGTTCATCACTGTTCATTCTTTGAGAAATGCAGTTTTTACCCAAAATTCATACTTGTTCTTACAAGTTAGTTCACATGAAAAGTAGAGCAAATGCAGCATTTCAGTGAATCAATGCTACACAAGTGTTCAAACTGAAGGCATTACTGTAGAAACAACATACATTCCTTTGTACTGAAACAGGTACATGTAGTAATGTTAGGTACTACTACAAAATGTTGAAGTAACAGTGTGTTCTCCAAATATGTAACATTTCACAGAGAATTAGTAGTGTTGAAGCAGTTCATCACTGTTCATTCTTTGAGAAATGCAGTTTTTACCCAAAATTCATACTTGTTCTTACAAGTTAGTTCACATGAAAAGTAGAGCAAATGCAGCATTTCAGTGAATCAATGCTACACAAGTGTTCAAACTGAAGGCATTACTGTAGAAACAACATACATTCCTTTGTACTGAAACAGGTACATGTAGTAATGTTAGGTACTACTACAAAATGTTGAAGTAACAGTGTGTTCTCCAAATATGTAACATTTCACAGAGAATTAGTAGTGTTGAAGCAGTTCATCACTGTTCATTCTTTGAGAAATGCAGTTTTTACCCAAAATTCATACTTGTTCTTACAAGTTAGTTCACATGAAAAGTAGAGCAAATGCAGCATTTCAGTGAATCAATGCTACACAAGTGTTCAAACTGAAGGCATTACTGTAGAAACAACATACATTCCTTTGTACTGAAAGAGGTACATGTAGTAATGTTAGGTACTACTAAAAAATGTTGAAGTAACAGTGTGTTCTCCAAATATGTAACATTTCACAGAGAATTAGTAGTGTTGAAGCAGTTCATCACTGTTCATTCTTTGAGAAATGCAGTTTTTACCCAAAATTCATACTTGTTCTTACAAGTTAGTTCACATGAAAAGTAGAGCAAATGCAGCATTTCAGTGAATCAATGCTACACAAGTGTTCAAACTGAAGGCATTACTGTAGAAACAACATACATTCCTTTGTACTGAAAGAGGTACATGTAGTAATGTTAGGTACTACTACAAAATGTTGAAGTAACAGTGTGTTCTCCAAATATGTAACATTTCACAGAGAATTAGTAGTGTTGAAGCAGTTCATCACTGTTCATTCTTTGAGAAATGCAGTTTTTACCCAAAATTCATACTTGTTCTTACAAGTTAGTTCACATGAAAAGTAGAGCAAATGCAGCATTTCAGTGAATCAATGCTACACAAGTGTTCAAACTGAAGGCATTACTGTAGAAACAACATACATTCCTTTGTACTGAAACAGGTACATGTAGTAATGTTAGGTACTACTACAAAATGTTGAAGTAACAGTGTGTTCTCCAAATATGTAACATTTCACAGAGAATTAGTAGTGTTGAAGCAGTTCATCACTGTTCATTCTTTGAGAAATGCAGTTTTTACCCAAAATTCATACTTGTTCTTACAAGTTAGTTCACATGAAAAGTAGAGCAAATGCAGCATTTCAGTGAATCAATGCTACACAAGTGTTCAAACTGAAGGCATTACTGTAGAAACAACATACATTCCTTTGTACTGAAACAGGTACATGTAGTAATGTTAGGTACTACTACAAAAATGTTGAAGTAACAGTGTGTTCTCCAAATATGTAACATTTCACAGAGAATTAGTAGTGTTGAAGCAGTTCATCACTGTTCATTCTTTTGAGAAATGCAGTTTTTACCCAAAATTCATACTTGTTCTTACAAGTTAGTTCACATGAAAAGTAGAGCAAATGCAGCATTTCAGTGAATCACTGCTACACAAGTGTTCAAACTGAAGGCATTACTGTAGAAACAACATACATTCCTTTGTACTGAAACAGGTACATGTAGTAATGTTAGGTACTACTACAAAAATGTTGAAGTAACAGTGTGTTCTCCAAATATGTAACATTTCACAGAGAATTAGTAGTGTTGAAGCAGTTCATCACTGTTCATTCTTTGAGAAATGCAGTTTTTACCCAAAATTCATACTTGTTCTTACAAGTTAGTTCACATGAAAAGTAGAGCAAATGCAGCATTTCAGTGAATCACTGCTACACAAGTGTTCAAACTGAAGGCATTACTGTAGAAACAACATACATTCCTTTGTACTGAAACAGGTACATGTAGTAATGTTAGGTACTACTAAAAAATGTTGAAGTAACAGTGTGTTCTCCAAATATGTAACATTTCACAGAGAATTAGTAGTGTTGAAGCAGTTCATCACTGTTCATTCTTTGAGAAATGCAGTTTTTACCCAAAATTCATACTTGTTCTTACAAGTTAGTTCACATGAAAAGTAGAGCAAATGCAGCATTTCAGTGAATCACTGCTACACAAGTGTTCAAACTGAAGGCATTACTGTAGAAACAACATACATTCCTTTGTACTGAAACAGGTACATGTAGTAATGTTAGGTACTACTACAAAATGTTGAAGTAACAGTGTGTTCTCCAAATATGTAACATTTCACAGAGAATTAGTAGTGTTGAAGCAGTTCATCACTGTTCATTCTTTGAGAAATGCAGTTTTTACCCAAAATTCATACTTGTTCTTACAAGTTAGTTCCCATGAAAAGTAGAGCAAATGCAGCATTTCAGTGAATCAATGCTACACAAGTGTTCAAACTGAACGCATTACTGTAGAAACAACATACATTCCTTTGTACTGAAACAGGCACATGTAGTAATGTTAGGTACTACTACAAAATGTTGAAGTAACAGTGTGTTCTCCAAATATGTAACATTTCACAGAGAATTAGTAGTGTTGAAGCAGTTCATCACTGTTTCATTCTTTGAGAAATGCAGTTTTTACCCAAAATTCATACTTGTTCTTACAAGTTAGTTCACATGAAAAGTAGAGCAAATGCAGCATTTCAGTGAATCAATGCTACACAAGTGTTCAAACTGAAGGCATTACTGTAGAAACAACATACATTCCTTTGTACTGAAACAGGTACATGTAGTAATGTTAGGTACTACTACAAAATGTTGAAGTAACAGTGTGTTCTCCAAATATGTAACATTTCACAGAGAATTAGTAGTGTTGAAGCAGTTCATCACTGTTCATTCTTTGAGAAATGCAGTTTTTACCCAAAATTCATACTTGTTCTTACAAGTTAGTTCACATGAAAAGTAGAGCAAATGCAGCATTTCAGTGAATCAATGCTACACAAGTGTTCAAACTGAAGGCATTACTGTAGAAACAACATACATTCCTTTGTACTGAAACAGGTACATGTAGTAATGTTAGGTACTACTACAAAATGTTGAAGTAACAGTGTGTTCTCCAAATATGTAACATTTCACAGAGAATTAGTAGTGTTGAAGCAGTTCATCACTGTTCATTCTTTGAGAAATGCAGTTTTTACCCAAAATTCATACTTGTTCTTACAAGTTAGTTCACATGAAAAGTAGAGCAAATGCAGCATTTCAGTGAATCAATGCTACACAAGTGTTCAAACTGAACGCATTACTGTAGAAACAACATACATTCCTTTGTACTGAAACAGGTACATGTAGTAATGTTAGGTACTACTACAAAATGTTGAAGTAACAGTGTGTTCTCCAAATATGTAACATTTCACAGAGAATTAGTAGTGTTGAAGCAGTTCATCACTGTTCATTCTTTGAGAAATGCAGTTTTTACCCAAAATTCATACTTGTTCTTACAAGTTAGTTCACATGAAAAGTAGAGCAAATGCAGCATTTCAGTGAATCAATGCTACACAAGTGTTCAAACTGAAGGCATTACTGTAGAAACAACATACATTCCTTTTGTACTGAAAGAGGTACATGTAGTAATGTTAGGTACTACTACAAAAATGCTGAAGTAACAGTGTGTTCTCCAAATATGTAACATTTCACAGAGAATTAGTAGTGTTGAAGCAGTTCATCACTGTTCATTCTTTGAGAAATGCAGTTTTTACTCAAAATTCATACACTGTTCTTACAAGTTAGTTCACATGAAAAGTAGAGCAAATGCAGCATTTCAGTGAATCAATGCTACACAAGTGTTCAAACTGAAGGCATTACTGTAGAAACAACATACATTCCTTTGTACTGAAACAGGCACATGTAGTAATGT
This sequence comes from Phyllostomus hastatus, assembly GCF_019186645.2. Taxonomy (NCBI): domain Eukaryota; kingdom Metazoa; phylum Chordata; class Mammalia; order Chiroptera; family Phyllostomidae; genus Phyllostomus; species Phyllostomus hastatus. The sequence continues at coordinate 1,198 of NW_025333524.1, read as the reverse complement.
TAGGTACTACTACAAAATGTTGAAGTAACAGTGTGTTCTCCAAATATGTAACATTTCACAGAGAATTAGTAGTGTTGAAGCAGTTCATCACTGTTCATTCTTTGAGAAATGCAGTTTTTACCCAAAATTCATACTTGTTCTTACAAGTTAGTTCACATGAAAAGTAGAGCAAATGCAGCATTTCAGTGAATCAATGCTACACAAGTGTTCAAACTGAACGCATTAATGTACAAACAACATACATTTTTCTAGTACTGAAAAGAGGTACATGTAGTAATGTTAGGTACTACTACAAAATGTTGAAGTAACAGTGTGTTCGCCAAATATGTAACATTTCACACAGAATGAGTAGTGTTGAAGCAGTTCATCACTGTTTATTCTTTGAGAAATGCAGTTTTTACCTATAATTCATACTTGTTCTTACCAGTTAGTTCACATGAAAAGCAGAGCAAATGCAGCATTTCAGTGACTCAATGCTACACAAGTGTTCAAACTGAATGCATTACTGTACGAAACAACATACATTCCTTTGTACTGAAACAGGTACATGTAGTAATGTTAGTACCACTACAAAAATGTTGAAGTAACAGTGTGTTCTCCAAATATGTAACATTTCACAGAGAATTAGTAGTGTTGAAGCAGTTCATCACCGTTCATTCTCTGAGAAATGCAGTTTTTACCAAAAATCCATACTTGTTCCTACAACTTAGTTCACACATGAAAACTACAGAGCAAATGCAGCATTCCAGTGAATCACTGCTACTACCAAGTGTTCAAACTGAAGGCACTACTGTGGACACAACATACATTCCTAGTACCGAAATAGGTACATGCATATGTAATGTTAGAGTGCTACCACCAAATGTTGAAATGTGATGTGTGTTCTCCAAATAAGTAACATTTCACAGAGAATTAGTAGTGTTTGAAGCATGTTCATCACCGTTCATTCTTTTGAGAAATGCAGAAGTACAAAATTCATACTTGTTCTTACAAGTTGGTTCACATGAAAAGTAGAGCAAATGCAGCATTTCAGTGAATCAATGCTACACAAGTGTTCAAACTGAAAGGCATTACTGTGGAAACAACATACATACCTTTGTACTGAAACAGGTACATGTAGTAATGTTAGGTACTATTACAAAATGTTGAAGTAACAGTGTGTTCTCCAAATATGTAACATTTCACAGAGAATTAGTAG
>NW_025333523.1:0-20620 GCF_019186645.2 Phyllostomus hastatus | reverse complement strand
CAAAAACAAATTAACAACAACAACAATGGGTGGGGGGCAGCTGACCAGGATGTATAATGATCTCACTTCCTCATGTCCAACTTGTAAGTTAGATGCTTTTATGAGAAGAGGAGGCCACAGGCCTTCAGAGGAAATCTCTCCCCAGTTTCCTTTCCTGGTCATGGGGCAGCAGTCCTGAGCTTTGGGGTCCCCTGCAACCCCTGGTGCTTATCCTGAGTCCTGAAGGGGAGGGTCTTTCTGGGCTCAGAGGGCATGGACATCTCATTGGCATTCATTGAGAACTAAAGACAGTACCATGAATTCCAGATGCTCCCACAGGGACGCTATGTCCTTTGACATCTCTGGGCACAGAGAACTGACCTTACTAAACCCCAGTGACTGCAGAAAATCTCCAAGAAGGCTCTATGAGCTTCCAGGGGCGGAGCTTTCCTGGCACTACTTGATGCACTGAGACAGCCAACAGTTCTGTCTCTGGAAGTTCTCGAACCCTTTGGAGGACTCTGGTGACTTCAGGTTCCTCTGTTTGAAGGTCCCATCTGAGGGCCCTGCATGTGGCCCTAATCCCACCACATTTCTACTACTCAATTATTTACACACATAGTGATGACTTTCATGGTAATGTTGTTGAAGTCTCCTTTCTCTCCTGTTCCTACCACATGGGCTGGTCCTCCATATGGGTTCTAGGCCTGACTGGGACTTGCTAGGTCAATGAGGTCATCTATTTGAGTGACACCCTGGGTTTTCATCTACCCTCAGGTAGATTTTTATTGGGGTTCATGTTGATTATCCCTCACTGTGTCCCTTGCACAGTAATGCACAGCTGTGTCCTCAGTGATCACAGAGCTCAGCTGCAGGGAGAACTGGTTCTTGGGTGTGTCTCTGGAGATGGAGATGTGGCTCTTGAGGCCTGGACTATAGTAAGTGCTCCCATCAGAACATATGAACTCAATCCATTGCTGTACGTTCCCTATGGGCTGGTGGATCCAGCTCCAGAAATAACCACTGGATGTGATGGAGAATCCAGAGACAGAGCCTATGAGGGAGAGGGTTTGTGAGGGCTTCACCAGTCCTGGACCTGACTCTTGCAGCTGGACCTGGAACATGACACCTGGGGACACAAAGCACCAGACCCTGTCAGTCAAGTTCAGTCACCACCATCCCTTAGTCCTATGTCTGACATCTGAGACATTCACCCTTGGGGGCTTCCACCATGCAAAGTAGGACACCAAGCAATCTCATCTTCCCTAGAGCACAGCTTGGCCTTCCTCAGCTACATCAGCCCCCTGTGCAGAAAGAGCTGTAAGCACCACAGTCCAGGGGAGGATTTACCTAGGGAATGAGAATGAAGTTTGCATGTCAGTGACTCTGTTATCATAAGTGAGGAGGAACTGAGATCACTGCCTCATGTCCTTCAGGGTCCTGAGCACATTTCTTCTCTGTTACTCTATCATGGAGAGTAGTTGGGTTATGACACAACTTTGAATCATGTCAAAGGACATCCCTGCTTTCAAAATGTAAAAATTAAAGATGGACTGGATGAAGGACCACACTATTTTAATTTCATGCATTACTCAAGTGGATATTAAAACAGATGAGTATTACACCCATACCTATCAAGTCCAAAGAAACACATAAAGTAGACTCATTGTTTCCAGATTGGTAACATTGTTTTCAGATCCATTGTTTCATAATTTCATACAAAATATTACATGGTATAAAATTCTATATAAAAACAAGAGCAAAATAACAAGCAGTCTATACCTTGACCTGATATAGGTCCCCTGGTCCTGAAAGTGGTCATGCAGGTGTGGCCTCTGACCCAGTCCAGCACAGGTGTTGGGCCATGCAGTTTAACACTATAGCCAGAGGTCTAGCCCTGGCCCTGCACTGAGCCAGGTGTTACACACACTGTGTCCTTCCCTTTCTCTCACTTCACACAGAGCAGTGCAGCTCTTCTATAGATAACATGGTCAGGAGGACTTCCAGTTGAGACACTTGAGACCCTGGATGGGGGTGAATCTTGTGGTTGGTGCCCTAGGGAGGAGTATGGGAGCTCACAGTGGGCTCAGGTGACAGATGAAGGGAAATAAAAGTGCAGAGCAGGTGTATCTTTCATTAAATCACCAAACTGAGGTGAAACACATGATGGAATATAACAACCCGGTAAATGCTTACAGCCAGGATTGCTAGCCTGAGTCCTGCACACCCTCCACACACAGACAATTACCACAGCAGTCCCATTATTTAATAGTTCACAGCAAGGGCTGGGGCACATCTGACAAACTGAGGACATCTGATGACCAGAGGTGAGATTTCCTTAGGTGGTAAATATCTGAGGTGATTTCCTCTTTGTCAACAAGAGAGGTGAGACTGGGCGGTTGGTGTATTCTCATGGGATCGAGGTGGCATCTGTGACAAAGATAGCACCATTGTCCTTTAGGTGCTGAGGGGGGCACCTATGAGGATCCCTGGGCACTGGCCAATTGTATCCAGCATGAACAAAAGTGAGGTGTATGCTGAGCGAGGGAAGCTATAAGAATGCCTCCTCCAGGGGGTAGCATACATGTGCCCCTGAGCACACCTATGCTTCATAACCCACTCCTGTCCCCTCCCACAGCATGCAGGAGAATTGATCCCCCATCCATGTCTCTGGCCAACACAGTGATGTGTGTGTCCATGTGTCCCAGTGGCCCTCGGACTGGACATGCCCTCCATTTTCTCCCCTGTTTTTGTGGTTCTGTCCAGAGACTTGTTTCAGGTGACCCCTGGGTGCCTCGGTGTCCTAGTTTTCCAGGAGATTTAGAGACCATGAGAAACAGAGAAATGGAACCTGTTGAAGGTCTTGTCATTTTTTCTCTCCTATGCCAGGTGAGAACAGAGAAGAATGTTGGTTACCTGCTGAGGGGAGTCTTCAAAGTGAAAATTTATGAGCACAAAGTATCTACTGAGATGGGAGGGTCCATTTGGGGCATCATCATTTTGTGTGTTAAGAACATCTTGGATGGTCATGCATTCCTATTGTCATCTTTGTGACGCCATGAGTCAGAGAGTGCTGGGCCCTAATGACGTAGCACCCACATTGCATCTCTCTGGAAGAGACACCTAGTCCTTGTAGTGCCCTGCCCCATCTAAGGACATGGCTTACCTACTATTCTTGTCTACACATACCCACCTCACAAACTGTTCTCAGCTCAGGGACCCTGTGGCCTAGAATCCTGGTCCAGGCTCCCTATCTTTCCAGATTCTGTTGCCTAGAAACACCCATGGGACAGTCAAACTCTTCCTTGAGGTTCTTACCCTAGAGCCAGACCTTTCGATGAACCTTCTATAGAAGGCACCTGAGATCAGTCATGACTGCATCCGAGTCCTGTAAGATCATTAGACACCATCTCTCCTGGAAAACATGTGCACACCTCACATTAATGCTAGTGTGACATTTGTGGTAAAACATGCATTAATTAACACTCACCATACTGATCAATTATAAATGGGCACAGCGACATTAAGCACTTTCACATTTTTGCGCAGCCTTTTCACCTTCCAAATCTAGAAACACTTACTTTCCCAAAGTGACTCGGGAACCATTAAACAATAAGCCCCTGTTTCCTGCCCCTGTCCCAGTCACCCCTTACTGTGCTCCATCTTCACGCCCTTGACCCTCCTTCTCTCACAGACATAAAAGCACATAGCGATCGTGATTCTGAGAGTGGTGTGTTTCTTCAGGCAGTGAGTCTCCAAGGCTCATCTGTGTTCTTGTGTCTGTCCACTTTGTCTTCTTTTTACAGGGAATGGAATTTTGGTGATGAAGATGGAGCACACCTTTCTTAATGAATTTCCAATTCAATCTCTTTGATTATCACAAAATTTCAGCTTGTAAACAGTTTTTTTTTCCTGTTTCCCTGATCAGGAAGCAGGGGGCACTGCACAGAGAATGAGGACAACACATTCAGGAGGCAGGAGTCAACATGCGATCAATGAAATGTACAGGAAGCACCTGTGACCAGAGACTATGCTGAGTTAGGACAAATGATAATCGTAGCATGCTCATGGTCTTCTGTCATGGTCTCCTATACATACTGGAGCAGCAGAATGAGGAGAAAGGGGTGTGAGTTGACTGCAGGGTGGATGGGGACCTGGGTCTGTTATGGACCAGGTACAACTCCATGTCTCACCTGCATCATCCTGGACTTCCTGGGCCAGGGGCTCACATCACACCTTGGCTCTGTTGCTCCGAAGAAGTAAGAAATTATAACAGAAGGGAAATTCAGGGGAATTTGAAGAATCAGGATGATGTGAGGGTTGCACAGCAGTCTCAAAGGAATCTCCAGTTCAAAGACACAGGCCTGAGATGCAGGAGGAACCTGTGAGCCATGGTTTCTGAAGACAGGACCACAGCTCTTGTGGATGTTTCAGTTCCAAACAGGATGGCCCCATTGGTCCCCTGTAGGCATTCCATTGTAATGCAGGGAACCTCCACCACATTATGGGAGGTAATCTTTCTCATGAAGTCCACTGATTTTAAACAGCCCCACAGAAATCCCCAGATAATGATGGGGTACACATTTCCTATCAAATGAACCCCAGGTTAAGTGTCACAAGACCCTCATATCCTATCCCCCTAACAAACTCAGACAACCCTCACTCCAATCATCCTCAATAGTGTCTTCATAAACTACCACTAGGTGATGCATCTGCTGAGTGAGGACTCAGGGGAAATGGCTGATGAACCTCAGAGGGAGAACTTATCAAGTGTGTCATCAACAAAGGGCACAATAAAACTTCAGAGATGTCCCTGGGTTGACACCTTAAACCTCATGGGACAAATGTGAACTCCACACCTTTGAGAATGACTCCAGGGCAGGGCATCTAACTCGGGATTATCGGACCCTCGAGAAGCTGCAATAATTGGAAGGAGGCAGCTGCCTCACCACCTTTGACACAATGAGGAGAATCTCAGATAGTAGAAACTGCCACTTGAGGTGTCCCACCAAGACCCCCATCAAGTCCCTGGTCTGTTCGTATCTGCTTGCTCATAATCCTGGATTCCTCTTCCCCACAGTGTATGACAACCTCCCATTCCCTTGTGTTTGCAATTGTTAGGTGGATTTAGGTGTCTGAGCCAGGTTTTGATGCTAGGTATCTAGGAGCTTTTGAGCCTCACCATCTTCATCCATGTCTGTCCTGATCTGGACATACTTATAAGAAATCCTGGAAGACAACTTCTATTTCCTTGGTGGGGCAATCAATCCCCCCAAGTCTCTACCCCACATGAGAACCTTCAGCAGCCCTCATCATGTGATGACAACAAACCCTGAGCCAGCCTACTATCCTGGCTCTCAGAAGCAACTTCACTTTCATCAGAGATGTCTTCCTGGCCCTCTCAAGACCTTGATCATGTAGAACTGAGCTCAATCTGATCACTTGCAGTGTGGGCATCATCAGACCCAAGATCTGAAGATACTTTGGGTGGGAGTCCTTCCAATTTTGCACAGCCATAGGCACGTTTTTAGTTTGCTAGGAAAATGGTCAACACCACTGGACATTTTTTTCCCACCAGGACTGACCACTGATCTGAGAACTGATGACCAGTGAACCCTGGGAGCTGATGTTTACTGCTGAGTTGTCTTTCAGGTAGGCATCCAGATCCCACCTCTGGAGAAGATGCAGAAGCAGATATCAGATGAGGAGGAAACCCCAGACTACCACAGGAACCCAGGACTGACACTGACTTCCCCTCACTCTGTCTCTTGCCCCATAAAACACAGCCATGTCCTTGGTAGTCTGGGAGCTCAGCTGCAGGGAGAACTGGTTACTGGATATACCAGCATTGAGGGAGATGTGACCCTGAAAAGTTGGGTTGTGTTTTGTGCTCCCTGTCCAGTACCCCATCTACACCAGCCTCTCCTACAGGGACTGCTAGATCCAATCCAGTAGACAATGTTTGTGACGGAGCCCCCAGACACAGCTCAGATGAGGGAGAGGGTCTGCAAGTCCTTCACCAAGCCTGTATCTGACTCCTTCAGCCCTACAAAGGATAGGACACCTGGCGACAAGATTCATACTTCCCTGTCAGTCACATGCAGTTACCACCATTCCAGCGACCTGTGTATGATATCTGAGGCACTCAAACTGTGGGTTGTCACAAGGCACAGGAAACCCAGCAGCCTCATCTTCTTTAGAGAACAGCTTTTCCTTCCCCTGAGACCTCAGCTTCATGTGAGGAGAGAGCTGTGAGCCCCCACTGCCCATGGGAGGACTTGTCCTGAAGCTAGGACAAAAAGTTGTATTTGGGTGATTTCTTTCTTATAAGTAGAGAAGGACTGCAGCAGTGTTCCCTCTAGGAATTTGTTCTCATGACCACATGAGATGTAAAGTAAAACCACAAGGAGATACCACTTCACACTGGTGATAACGGTCATCATAAACAAAGCAACAAACAAGTGTTGGAGAGGTTGTGGAGAAAAGGGAACACTAGTGCACTTTTGGTGGGAATGCAGACTGGTGCAGCCACTGTGGAAAACAGTATGGAATTTAGTTTTCCTCAGAAAACTAAAAATGAAAATGCATTTTGACCCAGAATTTCCATTTCTGGGATAATATCCTCAGAACCCTGAAACACCAGTCCAAAAGAACTGATGTACTCCAATGTTCATAGCTCAACTTACAACAGACAAGAGGTGGAAGAAACCTAAGTGCCCATCAGTAAATGAATGGGTTGGAAAACTATGGTATATTTACATGATGGAACACGACCCAGCAGAAAGAAGGAAAGAGCTCCTACCCTTTGTGACAGCATGCATGGAACTGGGGAACATTATGCTAAGTGAAATAAGCCAGGCACTGATGGACAAATACCATATGATCTCACCATTAATTGGAACCTAATCAACAAAACAAATAACCAATCAAAATATAAGGCGAGGCATGTAAATTAAGAATACACTGACAGTAACCAGAGAGGAGATGGGAGGTGGTAATGGGGAGAGGATGGTGAAAGAATTTTGGGGAAGAACTATAAAGGACACATTGAAAAAATCAGGTGGGGTGGAAGCAGGGAAGGAAGGTGGGGATGGCTGGGGTGGGGGCAAATGGTGGGAGGTAAATGCAGACAACTGTACTTGAAGAACAATAAAATAAAAATGGAAGAATAAAAAAATAATTTGGTGTGACTAATGTTCAATGTACTGTCACAAAAAATCACTTCCAAAACCTGGTCTGCCCAAAAATTAAAGAAGTTCATCATCACCAAACCATTATTATATGAAATGTTAAGTGACTCATTTAAGAAAAAAGTTTTCTTAAATAAACTTTTGACAGGGTGTGTGTAAAATGGTTGACGAGGTGAGGGATGTTACTCCAAACAGGTAGTTACAGAATACCCACGTGGATGTAAAGTAAGGTTCAGGAAATGGATTAGCCAAAGAACTTATAGACATGATCCATGCACATTAACAATGGTGCAGGGATAGCTGAAGGAGCGGTGGCACTGCGTACAGATGGCAAAGGGGGGAATTGGGACAACTGTAGTATCAGAATGAATAAGATAATTTACACACAAAAAAGAGGTCTCCATAGCAACCAAAGCCTCCTGAAGAGGTCCTGACCAATTCACTGAGACTTACACAGTGATGGTATAATAGCAGGAATAGAGAGCTCATGTCCCAGCTGAGTTAATTAATTATGAGCATGAAACAATGGCATATAACACAGCACAGGAGAACCCCTGTAGCGACTGCCCTTTCTGGCAGGTCGGGTGCACAGAAACTATGGGAATGACAAAGACCCAGGCCAGAGTCCTAATGGGAACACATGCAAAGGACATTCCCATGGGACCCAGGTATTGAGATTGCCAAACACTGACTTTAAAACAACTCTGATTATTTCATAGTATCTATTAGGAAGATGTAGGCAGACATCGAGATCATGAAGGTAACTTCAGGAGAGTGATGGAAACTGTAGGGCATAATCGAATTGAAAAAATGACAACACTACCTCAGAAATGAACACAACAATTAACAGGCTCATGAGCAGACCTGTGGGTTTCAGGAACCCAGGTTAAATGTCCCTGTAAGAAATCACCTCACACTGGAAGGATGGCTTTTGCAAAATGACACAGAACAAAAATGAAATATATCAAGTGCTGGTGAGAGTGTGGAGAAACGGAGCCCTTCCACTCTCTGGATGAGAAGTAAACAGGAATGAAATTATAAGTCCCATTTTATATTTATGTATTTCTTCCATTGTATATTGCATTCCTCATGTACTTTATTATATAGAAAATTTATTTTACAATTAGGAAAAAAAGTCAAAATAATTTAATTTTTCCTTATTTAAAGCAAATAGACATGCAGTAGCAAGACTGCATTCTATAGTCAGTGACACAGTTAATAAGAACTTGAGTTCCAGTTTTCCTCTCATTAATGAGTTAATCAGAACCATTTTACTTTCAAGTAAAGACATAGAGTGCTAGAACATCTAATAGAGGATCAAATCAGTATGTACTAACTGAATGTCTCATTCTGGTTCAAAAACTTATTGTTAGATCCTTACAGAGACCCTAAAGATACTAACTCAGGTGGTGTTACAAGGGCTGCCTCCTTGATCAAACCTCAGTCAGCCTCCCCTAGACCCTCTTCTCAACCATGCTTTGATCTTGGGCTACAGTGTCCATTCTTGTTACACCTTAATTGACCACTTTTAGCAGGAATCCTGTCTAGAAAAAATTGTCCCTCCATGTTATCTGATCAGCTTGATCTGCCTTTAGCAAAAACACTGTCAAAATATTTCAGCAAGAATTGCTTTGCCTTTTAAGTCTCCTTTTAGTAAGTTCCTTCCACTGACACCTGCAACCTTCCTCTTCCTTGCAAATACACACTTTCATTTTTGTATTCAAAACTGAGCCCAGGTCTATGTTAAGGTCTCTTCTCCTAGATTGCAATACTTTGATATTAAAATATATCATACAGTAAACAGCATGTTTGTTTTAAAAAAAAAATCCTGCAGGATCAAGCTATGCAGCTTCTAGGCATTCATTTGGGAATAAAAATTAGGACTTGGGAGAGGTATTTGCACTGTCCTGTTCACTGCAGCATTATCCACTGCAGTCAATACATAAAAACCACCTCGGTGTCCATCAGTGGGTGAGTGGATGACCATGTGCTATGTAATCATGGTTTTGTGTTACTCAGCCTTAAAACAGGAAAGTGTACCATAAACCAAATGTAGTTGAAAGTAGGTAACATCACACTCTGTGAAAATAAGCCATAATGGAAAGGTGCATATCATATGATTCTGTGTATCCTATGAATTTAAATTAGATTTAATTTCCAGCAGCATCTGAATGCACTTAATACATATGTGCTGTGAAAGGTAATTGTAAGAGATGGGGAATCAGTGAATTGTCTGCTGCCCTGGGGTCTCATGCCAGTGGGAGAACCAAAGACAGATGCTCCTAGAGGAAACAGCTGCTGTCAGGACAATGTCAGAACTGGTGATGGATGCTGCATGTTCAGGGGGGCCTGGAAGTGTTTGGCTCTGTGTGTGGAGCCATCCATCCCTCAGGGACCACATGATAGTGAGGGAACCATCAGTCTGCACAGAGTAGAGCTTCCCGCCTGGGAACAGGGATGAAGGGACAGAAATCCCAGCCAGCCGTTCTTGTCCATTGATCACAGAATCAAAAATTCACTCAAAGAGCATTCCCTTCCTGGGGTGTTGGGTCAAACTTTATATAAAGCTGATCAGTCAGAGTGGTTCAGCTTTATTTTCACCACCAGCATCTGTGACTCTGTGGACAAATAATATAGTTCTAACAAGGGATGCAAGAGACTGCTTCATCAGAGGTAAATTTCCACTGTGTTTCATCCATTTTCATGTCTGCTCTTGACCTGAGAGAATGTTGTCACCTCATCCACATAAGATGCATGTCATCTGGGCATGAAGTCACATGTCATGCAGATCAGTGTGCAGACTGGAAGGAGATACTCTCAGGTACATGGATGGTGGCATTAAGCAAGCCTGGCACCAACACTTCCCAGGACTCTTGTTCTTTATGTTGTGATTTTCCTCCTTGTTTAGGAAGTTCAATTCGTCTTATGTCACTATCCTTATAAGTAGCCTCACATAGGCATTAACACAATGGGTTGGCCAAAAACTAATTATTTTTTCCTGTAAGATATTTCTAGTAATGCTTATTTTCTTTTATCTTCATTTAATATAATGTTGTTTGATTTTAGGTGGCAGCTGCCATATTCAGCATGCATTAAAAAATCTTCAGAGTGGGTTAATTTTCATGTAGCCATTTTTATACCAAAGACAGAAAAATAAACAACATTTTGGCATATTAATCTTCATTATATCAGGAAAGATTAAATAACAGCTCAAACACTAAAATATTATTTCAGTGTATGGAGGTGATACTGTGAGTAAGGCAACATATCAAAAGTGGTTTTCAGTGTTTCATGGTAGAGATTTCTCACTGGATGATGCTTCATGGTCAGGTAAACCCACTGAAGTTGATGGTGATGAAATCGACAGAACACATGATAAAAATAAATATTATGTGATGGGTGGTAACCAGCATACTCACTATATGCAAATCCATAAAGGCATTGATGAAAATGCAAAATGACGTCCTGGACAGCACACTGATTTCAAAAGTAAACCATCATGTCTATGTAGCCATACAAAATGAAATGTTTTCCTCTCTGACAATCTGGATGGGGCTAGAGGGTATTATGATGAGTGAAATAAGTCATAGAAAGATACACAAATACAATGTGATTCCAATTATGTGAAGAATATAAAGTAAAAAAAAAATAAATAAATAAACCAGCAATATAAAAACAGGCACATAAACACCAAGAACAGATTGGGGATTTCTAGGTGGGAGGAGAGTTGGGAGCCTAGGAGAAATAAAAGTAAAGAGATTAAAAATTACAAGTTGGAAGTTTCAGATTAAGCACAAGGATGTAAAGTACAGCACAGTCAATAAAATCAATGATAATGTAAAAAATTAAAAAAAAATCAACTGAGTGGTGCCAAGTGGGTACTGGATCTATAGGGTGATCACATCAAAGGTTGTATAAATGTCTGACCACTCTGTTGTAGGCTAGAAGCTCACATAAAGTGGAATATAGAATATCAAGAGGAATTGAAAAGAAGGAAAGGAAAATCTTCCCAAATTCCAGGGAGGCTAATGCAAGGGTGTGGGGCTGAGTGCAACAGGCAGGAGACATGGCTGAGTTCCAGGACTGTGCTCACATGTTTCATCTTTAGTGGGGAAATTCAGAATGTCTTGTAGGTGTCTTAGTGACTACCACTGATAACCTCAATGTAGTATTATTCGCCTCTGGTTCATACCACAGTAACCAACTGGATGCTGCTACCAGGACTTACTATAAAAATCTGACTTGCTGAAGGCCCTTTCCTATCTTTCCCAGAGTGTTCAATTCTGTGCATGATACACATCCACTTTCCCCTTGGCGTGTGTATGGTCAGCCTGGACATCCCCACAAAACTGTTGGGGGGTCCTCTATCCTTTGTGATGTCACAGACACTTGGTGCTATGACCATTATTCCCTGTCAGTGACCATCACCACCAGGGGTCATTGCTCTCTGGGGGGTAGTTCATATGCCTGTGGTGTTCACTGTCCAATGTTCACATGTCCTGCTGCTGGCCATCTTGGAAACCGATCTGTTTGGGGTGTGGCTGCAGGATATAGCTGAGCAGAGCCTCTGGGTAAATTCAGGTGATGAGAGAAAGATTTATGATTTATTGGAGTTGGGAACAAGAGTGTCTGCAAGAAGCTCTGGTTTTTGTCCATGTGAGAATGATGTCTTCCTTTGCTACAGACGTTTCTAACTCAGAGAGGTCAGAGGTGAGTGCAGAATCAGGAATTGAGGAAATATGCTGCAAAAATCTGTTACAAGAAGAAGAATATGCACAGGAAACCAGCCCTAAACTTAAATTGTGCCTGCTGCCTGCTTCTGGGATGGTCCTTGTGTTCAGTGTCCCTAAACAGCCCCTTGGGGTCTCAGCCCCTCCTGCAGGGAACTTTGTCTCTGAGCATATGCTGACTTCCCCTCGCTGTGTCTCTGGCAGAGCAAGAGCAGTGTCTTCAGCTCTCTGGCTGTTCAGGGTTAAATAAACTTGGATCTTGGAGGCATCCCTGGTGAAGCTTAGCTAGCATTTCACTGTTGGTTGTATGCTCCATATAACACCACACTCCATATAACATGCTCCACACAACACCAACTCACCCATCCACTTCCCTGGAGTCTGGTGGGTGTCGTGCATAACAGCTCATTAAGAGAATCCATAGATAGCACAGGTAAAGGAGAGGGTCTTCAAGAGCTTCATCAGACCTGGGCCTAACTCATACAGCTACACCTTGGACAGGACCCCTTGGCACAAGGTGCATCTGTCCCTGTCAGTCACATTTAATGAAAACCATCCCACATACCCATGTCTGACATCTGAGGTACTGATACTCGGGGGTTGTCACCATGAACAGGAGTAGACACAACAGCCTCATCTTCTTCTAGAGAACAGCTCTGCCTTCCCCAGAAGCCTTGGACCCATGCGAGGAGAGAACTATGAGTCCCTACAGCCCGGGGGGGTGGTGGTTGTGCCCTGGAGCTAGAAGAGAAATTAGCCTGTGGTCAGGCCTTTGTCCTATACGTTCAGAGGGACAGAGGACAGTCATCCTGGTTACTCTGGGGCTTCTATTGGGATGTCTCTGCTCTTGAATTAACTCACCTTGTTTGTCAGGGGTAGGGGATCACCTGGTTTATTAGACACAAAGGAATGAGATAAAAAGACTGCCTGACATTTGTGAGCATAAGAATAAATCATTGAGTAGATGTGTAGGAAACACTTAGATTCTCATGCATCTTACAAATTAAAATAGGAATTCTCCTTGTTCAGACAGTTTCTAAATCCCAAAACTCTAGTGTTTGTGTATATATATATATTTTTTTTTCCTCAAAAATGTGCGTCTTCTTATACAAATAGTATCTGTTTTGGTAAAAACAATAAAGGAAAGACACAGTAAATACCATTTTTTTTCATTTCTGAACTTGTATATGATGCTGGTGAGTTTGCTTGCTAATTTCTAACATTGGTCCATTTAACACAGTTTAATTCACAGAGATGTTCCACATGCATAGTGCTTCATGCTCTTCAGCTCAGAATGAATGCCCTGTATGACCTTGTCCCTGTGTTGACTCACAGAGCGAGGTTGATGCCCATCATCAGTCTCCCAGAAGCCCTGCCAGGGCTTCTCTTTGTGCTTTCAAGTCAGCATCCCTGCCCAGTGCTCATCTGTGCACTGAGAGTCCATCACCAATGAGAGAGTATTGCAAACGTTTATTAACACATGTGGAGAATTTTAACTCCCTTGGACACCCTCTGTGCTCAACATCTTCCCCCTCATCCTTCAATGACTTGTCGACTGTGACATCAAGTGACTGAGGTGGGAACAGCACAGTGATAATTATTCAGTAAGAGGTTACTCTGATCCAAATGCCACACTGACATTATTATATACAATCTTTCAGAAGTTTGAAATCAGGACAAGTTTATTTAAAATGATCAAACCTAAGTGGAGCCTCAAACCTCTGGCCAACGATCCTCCTGAGTGCTGTTCCTGCCCATGCCTCCAAGCACACATCAGCCAGTTCCTTGTGATGTGGTGACTGGGAGGACCATGCCTTTGTGGATCCTACCTCCAGTGAATCCTGGAACTACTCCATGCTATATCTACTTCTAATGCTGCCTTCCTGATAAATGTGTTTAGGAGCCTCCTATAACCTTCACCAAGGAAATTTGCATGTGGAAGAGAAATACTGTATAAAAACTACTCTAGAATATCACTGAAAGGAAACTCATGCTTCACTTTTGACAATAAATACAGCAGTGTATCTTCAGGAAGTCAGTCCTTGTGGTCATGTTACACTACAACCCTAGTCCATTCTGGATGCTGTAACAAATGACTGTTGACTAGGTCATATAAATACATATGTATTTATCACAGATCTGTTATTGGGAAATCAAACAACAGATGCTGGATGATTTGATGTCTGGGATGAACCTGCTTACTAGTTGGCTGTTTGTTCACTATGATCTCAGAGGGTGGACGGGGCAAAGGAGCTTCCTGACTCCTCTGTTATAAAGGCCCTAATGCTGCTCATGAGAACTCCACCCTAGGACCATGATTGTTACAAGGCCCCACCTCCTAATACCACCCATGGGCCTCTGGTTTTAACACATGAGTTTTTGAGCGGAAAAAAAAGAAACAAGCTCAGAGACACAACAAATGAATCAAACACTGACTCCACCCAGATGGATAGCTACACCAGTAGAGCTCCACAAAATAAGGATGCTTTTAACTCTGTGGAAGGTTCTCACATTTGGGAGCAGAAAGGGTACACAAGACTTTCAGAACAAGCTGACGATGTTCTGTGTGGACAGGTTCCATGCTAGAATTGGAACTAAGATGTCATGTAATGTATTATTATTTTCATTATTGCTTGCATAAAACCATTACCCTCATTTTCTAGGGACTGAAATAATTTTCTACCCATAATGGTTGGTAGCTCTGTATTCTCACTCATGTTTTCTAGGTGTTCTGTGAAATAAGGAGCCAGGCTCTAGCATTTAATGTTTGTTGCTGACATGTTGAGGTTCATCCCTCTCTCTCCTTCTGTGCACACATGGGGGATCTGATGTGGAAGTGGGGATTCTCCCTGGTTTGACACAAGTGGAAGATGGAAACCACACAATCCCGCCCTGTGAGTAGGATCCTGGTCAGGGGTGAACAATAAAACCTGGACCAGATTCCTTATCTGACATGATGCAGCTACTCCTGACATGCTGAAAATCCACCCTGCTCTCAATAGACTCCTCAATGAAGGGACAAACTGTCCCATAGTCTCTGTGTGTGTGTGGCATAATCACCCTGGACATCCACACCATGTATGGTGCGGGTCCCTCTATGTCTGCACGATATCACCTGCAATCAATGTCATGGATGTGGATTGTCAAGGACAATCACTCCTCTTTTTCCCCCCTCTGGGACTTGGTTCCTACCACTCTGGTGTCCACTATCCAGCATGCATGTGTTCTCCTGCTCGGCGGCTTGGACTCTGAGCTGTGTGGGGATGGGATTCTTGTTGTTTCCAGCAGAGCCTCTGACTGAATTTAACTGATTTGGTCAGGAGGTTTGATGATTCATTTATGTTTTATTAGAATAAGACAAAGCAAGTGTATGTGACTATCTCACTTTGGAGCATGTGTGAATGTTTTCCTCCTGTGACAACAAGCCTCTGTAACTCAGATTCTGAAGAGGCCAGCACAGAAGCATGCAGGAAGGGGGGCTCCCAGAGGGAAACTGCAGTGTTGAGAGTCAACCCCACACCTGTCAGGAAAGTATCCCTTAAACTGCATCTGCAGCGGCTCCCAAGCTGGTAACTGTGCTCAATGTGACCTGAGTGCCCCCTGGTGTCCTGAGGGCCCCCAGCTGCCTAGCCCTCTTGTCTCCTTCAGGGAGGTTTGTGTCAGGGCTCACAATGACTTCTTCTCACTGTGTCACTAGCACAGTAATAGACGGCTGTGTCCTCAGCTCTCAGGTTGTTCATTTGCAGGTAGAGTGTGTTCTTGCCATTGTCTCTGGAGATGGTGAATCGGCCTTTCACAGAGTTGGCGTAGTATGTGTAGCTACTGTCACTACTAATTGCTGAGACCCACTCCAGCCCCTTTCCTGGGGCCTGGCGGACCCAGTCCATTGCATGGTTACTGAAGGTGAATCCAGAACCCAGGCAGGAGAGTTTGAGGGAACCCCCAGGCTTCACCAAGCCTCCCCCAGACTCCACCAGCTGCACATCACACTGGACACCTGCAAACACAAGGATGTTGGTTAGGAAACTGTCATCCTCCAATGTTTCTCTCAGTCATGTCCACTAGCATGTTCAGTGTCGCTCATTCTCCATAAATTACCTCTTAAAATAGCAACAAGGAAAATCCAGCTGAGCCCATACTCCATGGTGAGAGGTCTGTGTCCTGTCCTGAGGATGGACTCAGAACACCTGGAAATCCTGGGCTGGGCTCAGGTCCCAGAGCTGCAGGGTCAGGGCCGGGCTGCTTTTCATGAGCAGAGGGGCCCAATTTGCATGTCCTCCTGCTATATATGGAGTACTGGTGTTGGATGCTGACATGAACGACATGGTCCCAGAGTGTGACATGTTGAAGGGTCGAGATGGTGCATGACCTAGGAGAGTAAATTCTCATAAAAGAGAAGGATTTAAATTGAGTGATGCCTTTGAAAGTCACCACTAATGAACTCACCAAGAGGATTCAATGCTCATAAGCAGAGGGAGCATTAAAAGAGGTGGAGGTTGTTGTTCAGGCCACAGGAAGTTCTGATTGACCCCATTTCCCCTATAAAGCAATCAGAGTATGAACTAAGAATAGAGTGTGACCCTAGAGCATGTGGACCCAGTCAGTGTAGGAGGAGGTGGAGGGTCAGTGTGGATCATTGGATACTGAGGTGCGAACTCTACAGAGAAGCAGACTGTGCTTCTGGGTCATGTTCATACAATGGAGTTTGGTGCTAAAAGTGCAGCAACCTCACTGCTTCATTATGTTTTCATTCTTTATTATCTTCAGTAAAACCAAATTCAAATAGTTGGACATAGAGGAAACTCAGTAATGACCAGATGTACTTTTCTGAAGATGTAGGTAGAAACTGGGTAGTAAGTATGTTGACATTTAGGAGTTTGATTAAGAAAACCTTGATGCAAACCACTATTAGAAAATAATCAATGCACATACAATCATAATTGATACCAAGAATATTATTTTTATTTATCCCTTGATTACAGGATGAATAAATCATTGAAAACACTTCCCATTACTGGAGTTGGTGGATGTAACTTTATATAAAAACTGTTCTTCATTGCCAGTTCAGCCTGATGCCCACTCTCAGGGTCTGTGTTTACATGCACATGTGAAGTAGCTGTAATAAGAGAGCAGGAGAAGGAGTAGATTAGGCCCCTTGGTTCTTATGTGGTTAATTTCAGAAGAGCTATCTCCTCTTTCTCTCTCTGTCCCTATTCATGTCTGTATTGGACCCTAGGGAAACTGTCACTATGGTCGTACCTTATGGGTGTCCACTGAACTTGAACCTGATGCCCTGAATGTATCAATGTGAAATATAGGAAAAGGGTCTCCATGCATGGGGCTGAATGATTAGGGATGGTAAATGAACCTCATTTCAGCTGACACACTCACTCTGACCTCCAGACTCTGCAAGAATAAATGTGTACAGATTGCAGTGCTAGGTGTGTGTTTGGTTCAGTTGCCATAGGAACATAGAGCAGGTTGGATATGCAACTTCCATTGTCAAGGGTGTCCGCACACTACTCCCTGCTGTGTGATGACATTACTAATGGCCAAGGGACAGGGACACTCACACGGCTGTGGTCTCAGGTGAGACTTCTTATGATATCACACTGAGGGAGGACTGAAGTAACACTGAGATGTCACAGACTGAGCTGGAACCTGTAACACCAGCCAACCTCCGACTCCACTGCCACAGTGTCATCTCTGTGATGCTTGGTCAGAGGCAAGAACAGAAATTTCAGTCTGGCCTTCATACCTCAATGTTTTATTACTAGGCCAGTGTGTCTTCAAAATTTTCCACATAGTGATTTAGTTTAATAACCCCTATGTTTATCTCCTTAGAATTCAGATATAAAGTAGTCATAAAGATAACCTTGACTGTGGTCTTCATGCATTATTGTGTTTGGTAAATGCTCTGATGGAATTGGGTATTTACAGTCACCACATGTGCAGCTCTTACTTTAGATTTTGTTATGACAAGTGGAAGACCCATTCCCTTAGAGGAAATCTCTCCCTAGCTCCCTCTGCACAAGTTTCTGAAGTAGACACCCTGAGCTCATGGGTCTCGTGTGTCCCCTGCTGTCCAGACTGAACACTGCAGGAGGCACTGCTGTCTGGACTCAGACTATGGAAGTCTCATTGGCTCTAATGCACAATTAAAGGCTAAGCCCTGACTTCACATAAGATTGGTTTATTTAACTTAATTGATTCTGTCCAAAAAAACTGATTATTTGTTCTACTAAAGCACCCTCCCCCCCTCACTGTAAGTTGAGTCTTTGAGGTTATGTAGGGGAGTAGGAGCAGCTGGGCAATGTGCATTTGGGCGGGAATAATATGATATCCAGAAGCTTTTAAAGTGATTTTAATTTCCCCTTTAAGTCTGAGTCAATGTCCCCTGGCTGGAAAGAATGCCTTTGGTAGGAATACTGGATCTCCCTAAGATTACACTGAGTCTTCCTGGGGGTAGAGATCCCCAGACAACAGTGGGGGCTACAATTTCTTGATCCTGTTCCTTTAAGATGAACTTGTTGGTAGTGACCAAGTCCAGCCCTGTGTTTCCTCGGGTTGCTGCACGAAGGTTGGGAACTGTGCATTTCCCTGAATTCCCTGATATTGATTGCTCTTCCTAAAGCTTTGATTTGGCTTAGGAGCCCTGGAGCCAGTGCCCCCTTAGAAGTTCCTCTGAATAGGTTAGCCATTTTTGTCAAATTTACAGTAGAATTCCTTTGCCCAATATTTGCCACAGCCACAGCACAGCAATCCTTAAGGGGAAGCTTGTCACTTCCTATGCCCCCTCGCAGTGTGGATGGACAGTCCTTGTGCAAGTGACTGGGCTTTCTACAGTTATAACACTTTGAATCTCCCTTGATTGCAGCAGCCAAGAGAGCGTCCTTACCCTGCTCTGTGCCAACATCTTGGCAAGCCTTGATAAACACACTGATGTCTCTGGTGGTAACTTGCAGGGGTCCTATAATGGCCCTGGAGTCTTTGTTAGCATTTTCATAAACTAGTTGCCTTGAAAGAAACTTACATGCTTAATGATCATTAATTTGCTATTCAATGGATTCCTAGAGGAAAACAATAAAGTCAATATATGCCTCTGTAGCACCAGGATGCATATTGATGAAAGAAGAAGTTTCCTTGGTCTGAGAATCAGGCACAGCCTTCATGGCTCTGAGAGTGATTTGAGCACTTTGAGTAAAAGCTTGAGGATTAAGCCTGGCTTCATCTGCACTGGTAGCAAAATCACCAGACCCAGGCAGCTTAGGGAGGGTGACAGGATTATTCCTTTGTGATTTTTTGGCTGGCTGATTAGTGGCTCAAAGAGAATATTCTGAATGTCAGACCCTAAACTGAGCAGGGGTTAAGACTGCCCTGGCCAGGGCAATCTAGTCACAAGGGGCTATTATATAGCTGTGAGTGATGGCTTGAAATGCCTCACTAGTATAAGGAGACTGAAGCCCATTTTCTTTAATACCCTTTTTTGAGTCCTTGTAAAGAGAAAAGGGAAGGGGCCCACAGACATTTCTCTGACCCTTGACTATAATGAGGATGGCTGAATGGACATCTAAAGCCCCAGACTCCACTGCCTGCCCAAAGGTACTATCACATGGCCCTGATAGGATATCTGTCTGGATTTTCTGTCTTTCTTGCTGGTGACACAACCTGCTAGGAAGGGCACTCCCAGAGTTAAAGTAAGTAGCAATGCCTATGAGGCAGGTCCTCCTATGGGGCTGCAGGTGGAACTTCCATGGCTAGTTCTTCTACTACATCATATATGACCCCATCCTCTGAACTAGACCCCTCATCCTCCTCTGTGACAAGCTCTGGTTTCTTAGACCATGCGACATGAGAGCAGTCCTGACTAGCTCTCCAAGTTAGTAAGTTCTGACCTCCAATAGAAACACCACTGTCCTGTAAAGATTTTAGCTTGTCACCTGCCTATTACCAAACCTCAAGATCTAAGGTTCCCTTGTCAGGAAAATCAGGGTAGTATTCCTTTATAGTTTGTACAAGCTGAATGAGATGCTGTTCCTTTACCTCATATCCTGCTCCCCAGAGGAGCTGCTGTAACACACACAGGTACTCTTCCTGATCTTTAGATAAACCAGAGCTCATTATTGCTGTTACAAGGCTCCTTTTTACTTTCAAGTGTTGTCTTTTCAGACTCTGCCACCTGTGCTGACACCCAGCTAGTTAGCTATTTGGGGATACAGTGTGATGGGTTGAAATGTGCTGTTGGTGAAAGACAGTCAGGGAGGGGTACCAGATGTTCTGGGCACTGCAATTCTGCTTATGGATCTCGGGTCCTCCTCCAAGCACCTACGACTGCGAGGGGCGGGCTCTAAGTTCTAGGAGATGAACCTTTATATCACACTTTCCTGGAAGAGCCAGAAATTATATTAAGTTGTTTTGGAGGTCCTTATAAGGCCCCTGCACGTCTTGGGAAATGATTCCAGACACCCTCTCAAGGTTCAGACTCATGTGGGGACATCTAATTTCTTGAGTCGAGAGGAGGAAGTGTGTTTTGCCTTTGGGGCATGGAAAATTCCTAAAGTTCTCATACAAAATCTGTGATTAACACTAAATTTTTCTGGAAAGTTGTCTTTGGAGTCTGATCAAAACCGAAACACTCATTAACTATCCATTTTTCCTTATGCAGGAGGATGGAGGGAAAAGGCAAAATCAAAAGGACGACAAGAGATGGCCTGAAAGAAA